>NC_072053.1:34186687-34209187 GCF_027791375.1 Indicator indicator
TCATTAATATAAATACGCCCAGCATCTTTTAAGGAAATTTTCATGTAATTTCCCAAAAATGATCCTACAGTTCAAAATTCATTTAAAAAAAATATATATATATAAAAAAATATATATATACACATAGAGAGATAGACAGACAAATAGATAGGTAGATGTAAATCTTGTTAAATGATTTACCCCTATGATTTTAGATTATATCTGTTGCTAATACTGGGAGAAAATTCACCCACCTCCTCTCATTATCTTTGATAGACTGATGGATTGGCAGGGAGAGCCTTTGAACACTCTGTTGTATTTTTAGATTATGTGTTTGGCATTCTTAAATCATTTATGTAATTCAATTTTAGTGACATGAATTTTCATGAAAAGAAATTTGCAGTCGCCTGATAAACACTCAGGAAAACAATTTTTAAAATTTGCAAGTGGAAGCAATCACATCAGAAGTACCTATATGCTTACCTATCAGAGAGCAAAATCAGCCCAGGACAACTGGTTAGACTCCACGTATGTACACATCACAATATGAATTGCAAATATTCACAAATTGCTCACACTTTAGCTCTTTAAAATCAAAACCTCTACCAATATGATCTCGCCTAACTATTTACTGAATAACTCAGAGGAAACCATGACCTGTTAGTGGACAATCTGTGACCAGGACAAGAATTTAAATTCAGCTGATTTATGTATCTGCTTTTCAGGAGCGGGACATGAGCCTCAAAAAGCAAAACACTCTGCCTACAGAAGGACAAGATGCACAGGATATTGTAAATTAAGAAGACATCTGGTTTATTCCTTTAGTTTGTTTCTTCTTGACATTTAAAGAAGTCTTGAAACTTGATAGGGATAGTTAATGGGTTTGATGAACTTAGAAATCTTTTCCAACAGAAATTATTCTACTTCATTTCCATTAAAAACAAACAAACAAACAAAAAAACCATAAACCAAACCAAACCAAAAAAAACCATTCTTCTCCTTTCCTTCTTTAGGGATCTGGGTCTGACCTTATACAAAATACAACAAAAAGCAGTAAAAGAAACAGTCACAAAATGGGAAAGAGCAAAAGCTTAGCAATTTACTAACCCGACTTCCGTGATCACTGAAATGCCACATCCACGTGTTTGTTGAACACCTTCAGGGATAGCAACTCCACCATCTCCTTAGGTAGCCTGTTCCAATGCCTCATCACTCTTTCAGTAGAGAAAATTTTACTAATATCCAATATAAACTTTCCCTGGCACAACTTAAACTGATTTCCTCTCATTCTATCAGTAGTTACTTGGGAGAAGAGAACAACACTGGCCTCACTACAATCCGTTTCCAGGTAGTTATAGAGAGCATTAAGATCTCCCTTTAGCCTTCTCTTCTCCAGACTAAACAACCCCAGCTCCCTCAGTGGCTCTTCACATGACATGCCCTCCAAACCCCTCACCACCCTCATTGCTCTTCTCTCAACACACTCCAGGACCTCAATGTCTTTCCTATACTGTAGTGCCCAGAACTGAACACAGTACTCAAGTTGTGGCCTCACCAGGACTGAGTACAGGAGCATGATCACTTTCCTACTCCTGCAGGACACACTGGTTTTGATACAGGGCAGGATGCCACTGTCCTTCTTGGCTATCTGGGCACACTGCTGGCTCCTGTTCAGCCAGTAGTCCACCAGCATCACCAGATCCTTTTCCACTAGGCTGTTTTCCAGTGATGCTATCCCAAGCCTGTAGTGTTGCTTGGAGTTGTTATGACCCAAATGCAGGACCTGGCACTTGGTCTTGTTCAACCTCATTCCATTGGTCTCAGCCCATCAATCTAACCTGTTGAGATCTCTCTGGAATGGATTCCTATCCTTGAGCAGATCAACAGTCCAGCTCAATTTAGTGTCACCTGCAAACTTGTTGATGGTGCACCCAATCCCCTCATACAAGTAATTAATGTTAAACAACCAAGGACTAACAATTCTACATCTCAGTAAACACAGATTCTGAAACAAATATTCAGCAATGGAAAACAAACAAACAAACAACACACAGTTACGAGTCTTCAGTACTTCTAAGGTGAAAGCAAGCAGAAATCTCTTTTGTATATATGAAGAGAGAGGAAAAGGGAGAAGAGGACAAGCCCAATACAACCACTGTTGGTTGCTTCACACACCTCTGTTATCTCGGCTATTGTTTGATATTTGGAGTGCTGGAGAAGTCCATAATTAAAATGGCTTCTTTAGGAAGTCTGTCTTGCTGATTCCACGTACATACCTGTATCATCTAATTAGGTTTCTAATCCACATATGTTGTGATAGAAGTTTTTTAACTTCATGATTTACAACCACAGACAGGAAGTTTGGGTTTGTACAAGACAACACAAACTGGACCAGGACACTAGGTATCTTAAAACAAAGTATGGAAAGATAAAACCTCCTAAAATATTAAAAGGATCTATTTTTCAAAGCTCCCATGCTGCTGCCCTGTGTTCATACTCATGATTTCTGCATTCCTATGTCAGGTAGTTCCCTCCTGTTGGATTTTTATCATGTCCTAGCGTTTTCCTCTGAGAAACTCTAGAGAAATTTTCTTCATCATGTGGGACTTACTGATGGTTCTGGTCATGCTAAATAGAGATTGTCAAATGCTACCACTGTCAGATGATAAAACCCAGTGTTTTCTCTATCAGCTTGAGGAGAAATAACACATTTAATTTGATTTTTCCTTCCACATATCTCATTTTAAAAACTATTTGAAATGTTATCTATATGGTTTTAATCGGTATTATTATTATTATTATTCCATCTTTGTCAAGATTTATAGAGGGCATCTTAAAAACAATGAAAGTGGTGTATTTAGATCCCTTTATGCTGAAGCCCTAATACCTTTTCTTTCTGAAACAAGAAATCACTAGTTGCACAAACTATGCTATGCACCATTAGCCTGTTGTTTTCAATATAATATTGTTGATTTCTGCTCTGATATAACCAATCTTTCATACTATGTGTTCACTAGTAGATCTGAGAGGATGTATTGTACAAGTGAGGGCTTCTTCATATGACAGGCTATGGAACAGAGTCATTAAAACCAACAAGTTAAGGATCTTAGAGGTAGTATCAGCTTGTTACCTTTTATCTCTGTGGGTGAAAATAGCAGAAGTAAGAACTTCTCATGTGTTCTCTCTAGTCTTGGAAAATCGTGTTGTTTAATGAGGCCTTTATTTTCACCATTTCCCTATGTGAGAAGCTCAATAAAGAGATGATGATGCTCATAACGCTGATTTTACAAGCACTTTCAAGTTGTTAGTTATTTGATTCATCTTCTCACCTTCCCTAAGACAAGCCATACAAGTTTCAATGACAGCTTAATCTCAGCTGCTGGCACATTTTGCTTTATTCCAGTGAGATGAGCAAAGCATGGGGGTAGAAGGCAGTGGTTAGTTATTCTGCGGTTATTGCAGATTACTGGCAGTCAGTAGGCATGGACTCCTCATCTGCAGCTTGTCTCTGCTTTTCTTTCAGATGTTATCTATGGTGTAAGTGGAAGCCAATGAAGCCCTCACTTCAGGACTCACAACAGGACCAGTGGATGGAGAGCACTATTATCTAAGGACAAGGTATAATTTGCAAGGAAAAAAAAAATACAGATAAGAGGAGTATAGAAAATGGCATTCTGTGTTTTTTCCTCTGTAATGACATTCTTTGGAAACAAGCCAGACTTTAGCTACCCAGGGTACTCTGGGATGTTAAAAGATAAAAATGTTGAAATACTTCATTTGCAGTTACGAAACACACTTTTCCAGCAAGATACTGCCATGTCCTCATTAAATGACTTAGCAAATAACGCTAGACGATGTGTACATTTGACCTATTAAATACAATTGCAAAGCAGACTATTTAATTCTACAAAAATAAAGAAACCTTAGCACTAACTTTGGTAAACTAAGCTCTACTCTGTAAAAATGCATTGAAAATATACTCAAAATTTAGTCTAAGTCCATAAAATATTTCTGCTGCATTTAATATAAGACCACATTTTTAGACACAAGGAAATAAGAAATTGTGATGCCACAGTAGCTGTATGTCCTCATTACATTAAAATAAAATGTTATTCGGACCACTTGTGTTCCACTAGAGTGCTGTGTCTAAAAAAAAAAAAAAAGTGCCTATGCTGCTATAAACAGTCCAACACTGCCTTTCATGAAATTACAGTAGCTGATTTCATCAGTGCTACACATGGCAGAGAGAGATAACTAATTAACAGAGAATTCCCTATGAAAACATAATTCTAAACCATTTTGGCTTCCCTTTTCAGCAGATGGACTGCGAGAGACACTACAGGAAAACGAGTCAAGCCAACTGAATGATGGGGGTGCTTTTTTGAGTTTTTTTTTTCCTTCATGCCACAGATATTTTTTGTCATCACGGTAGTAATTCTGAATAAAATCCAACAGTAATATGTTCAAAATAGTATTCTAATAAATTTAGGCAGCAGTATCCGCAGTCAAGCCTGATTTTTTGGAAATGCTGAGCATCAAACTCTTTCGTTTAGTTTCCTTCCCTGGAAGGAGCCACACAGCGAGCTAATGAATGTGGGTGGAGCTGCCACCACTTGCACGTGTGGAAAAGAAGCCAAGTGAGAGTTCATTTAGGCCAGTTGATCATATATCCAAGCACCTGCAGCCAAGAACTTCAGTGAGGAAAATAACTCTTTGTTTCTACATCACCTTTTGTTTTCTATATTAAGCAGACAAAGACAACATATTGCCCAGACAGAACACTGGAAATTAAGGGAGATTCATGCTAGTGTCCTGGTGCATGGCTCTGAACAGCCAGATCAGTATTATTTGTGCTACTCTATCTTCCTATGAAAGTAGCCTTCACTGCCAGGAAGTAGGGAGATATACTTTCCACAGTCTCCAGTTCACTGGGATGTTGGAGAGTGCACCTCTTCAGCAACAAGGGAATAACTCATAAGAAGCTGAGCAGAAAATACAGCCAGGCCCCCATATTCCCCCTTCCCCTAAAATGCAAAGCTCAACAATCTTATCTTACTTTCGTTTGCATTCAACAGAGCTCTTTTTCGGTGTTAAGAACAGTAATATGGTAAATGTCTGGAACTACAGCTCTTTCCCATACGCTGCTACCCATGGTAGTCTAGAGAAAGGTTAGAGAGCAAAGGTGGGGGACTCCTTTATATGCGGTACTTACTCCTGGGGCATGATCAAATAGATCTAATTTCTTTGGGACAAGGGAGAGACTGGCAGACACAGCACCTCGATGGATGTATTCAGAAGAATGCTAGTGATTTCAAAAATATACTCATTCTGCCCTCTATAATCAGTTCTGAATGACTTCTACATCTTAGCGTTATCTCACTTCTTCCTAAGCTTGTTCCTGACTAACACCTGCTACAGAGGATTTCTTTCTGCAAACACAGATCCCTGTGTTACAAACATACAGTTAGACTGCTGCTATCTTGTGAAGGCCCATTCATTCCTTCCCCACTTCTGCAGGCTCTTGGCACTCCTAAATCGATGTGGGTTGTGGACTCTTCCAGATAATCCTCTTCAAACTCACAAAACACGTACAGAGAATATGTCCTGAGTATTGCCTGAAGTGCAGGCAGAGACTGAAGCTGACACAGGCATTAACAAGGTTGTTTCAAACAAGCTGCAAACAGGTGGCAAGAGAGCCCAGGAGCTTTAAAGTCATCCTGAGGCCATTCTGCACTTGCAAGATATTGTTCCTAACCACTGTAAATAGAATTGAGCTTAGTGATGTCTATCTTTAAGATTATTGGTAAGAAGTAAAAACTGTTCAGTATTACTAAGTAGCATAAAGAGTGGAGTTTCAGGATTCTAAATCCATTGGTCATCTGGCAAAACCTGAGAGGGAAATATCTCACTGAATGAGAACTGAAATAGTTGTTGACAATTGTATTTTATTCTATTGTATTCACACACAAAGACATTCATATGCTAAGTGGTCTTTTTAAAGACATATTACATGTTTTTCTTCTTTTTTTCCAGCAAAGTAAAGGGAAAGGTAAATAAGTGAATGTCATAAATGCATTTTCAAAGTTTACTATATTTAGCCTTATATTTTCATCTCAGTTTCAACATGATTCAGACAAGATTTGAAAAAATATGGGGTTTTGGCAGTTACAGTATGAGTTACATTCCATACAAATAGATAATCTTATCTATAGCTCAAGTTTAACATATTTTTTTTCACAGATGGGATGAAATACACCTATATGTGTGGTAGAGGTGATTATTACAAATGTGCTATATGGATGCTAAGAAGAAAATTTAAGAGAAAACCTTGATGTGTATTTTTTCTGATCTGAGAACATGACTTGTCTGATCAAAATATTTTATGTCATCTATTGTAACCAGATTCATGCCCTTTTGAGATTGTATTGAGACTCTTTGAGCAGCAGCAAACTACTGCAACATACTGGCCCATCAAATGGAATGTGGATGAATTTTCCAGGGTGATGCAAAATAGCTACTCTCTTCACAAATTTGCTCCATTCCTGGCTTCACCAGCTTGTCTGGCTTCCTTTATAATTTTCTATCCTCTTCTATTCAAAACTCACCCTTCTCGCTTTGGTTTCCAACACTTTCATTCACCTGTTTCTATCTTTTTCTGCCCCATTTGCTACTTTAAATAAATGCAACATATGCTTTCTGAAAATAAATACTTATACCCAGTGATCCTTGGTTTTCAATATTTTTTTTAGAAAAGGTTATCCTTCAGCAGATACTGCTGAACAGTAACTTTTTCAGAGATACCCCAAGAAGAGTTGTCCTTACACTCTTCACAAAGGAGATGTGGAGACTGAGCTTCCTTGTTTTCTGCAATGATGGAGAGAAATCATATGAGAACCCATGGTCTTGGGTAGTGCTGCCTCCATCACACTAGGACCAGCACATATCACACAGGATTTTCAAAATTATCACATTCCTGAAGGCAATCCCAAGATCACTGATAGTGAAAGGACTTTGTAAATATTTTGGAAGAGTTCATAGAGAATAGATGGGAATGTGGTCATTAATATTTAAAATGTGTGCATGCATCTTCAGTTGTTAGCAGCGTACACGATTTCCTCAAGTTCTAATTAGATGGACATGGAAAGCGTCTTTGAGGCTTTTGAATTAACAAAAGCATGGACAGAGTATTAGTTTTCTCATTCTACTCTTGTTAGTTTTAATTGATCTATGTTGGAATCTCAGATGAAAATACTTTTGCATATAAGAGTAAGAGATCTAATTCGGAGGAGACACACTATATTTTACCTATGACAGAGATATGGAGTGCTTATGTTAACTTTGAAACACAATTCAGCTTCAAGTTTGGTACCACAAGAAATGGTGCTTCATAACACTAAACCCAGGAAAGTCTTCTTACAAAGATACAACGATGTAGATTGGATATCAGGAAGAGTTTCTTCACTGAAAGAGTGGTCAGGTTTTGGAATAGGTTGCCTAGGGAAGTGGTGGAATCCCTTTGCCTGGAAATGTTTAAAAAAATATATGGATGTGGCACTTCAGGACATGGTTTAATGGCCGTGGTGTTGTTAGGTCAACAGTGAGACTGGATGCTCTTAAAGGTCTTTTCTAAACAAAATTATTATATGTCATATAAAAACAGCAGTTACTTTTCCTTCATATATTTTATACCAGCTTCATAATAAAGATTTGTCAAAGTATGAATGTTGGTCTTGATGCCTGTGCCATTCATAATACCTTTGCTCATTTTCATTGTGGCTTTATGGGGATAGAATTATGGAATAGTTAGGTTAACCTTGAATTCAGTTGTTAACCTAGCACTGCCAAGTCCAACACCAAACCAAATCTCTAAACACCACCAGTAAGGATGAGGTGCTAGAGATAAGCAGTTGGAGAGACTGCTTCTTTCCAGATAAAGAGCAGCTGATTGTTTCTTGGCTTCTTTAACTGTTTCATTTGTCTTAGTTTTTGTTAAACTCAGCTCATCTTGGAGGTCATCTCTAACCACATGGAAGACAAGAAGGTTATCAGGAGTAGCCAACATGGACTTACCAAGTGTGGCAGTTTAGGCTGGGTGCCTCCTGTTACCAGCACACCAAGGGTAAATCTTGTCTAACTAATCTGATAACCTTCTATGAAGTTATGACCAAGTGGGTAGATGAGGGAAGAGTAGTGGATGTCATATGTTTGACTTCAGTAAAGCTTTTGATACAGTCTCCCATAACATCCTCATAGAAAAAAGCTCAGGAGATGTGGCATAGATGGCTGGTCTGTGAGGTGGATTGCAAACTGGCTCCACAACAGAGTTCAGAGGGTTGTCATCAGTGGCACAGAGTCAACTTGGAGGCCTGTGGCAAGTGATGTCCCCCAGGGATCAGTACTGGGTCCAGTTTTGTTCAATATCTTTATCAACGACCTGGATGAGGGCATTGAGAGTACCCTCAGCAAGTTCACTGATGATACAAAACTGGGGGGGTTGGCTGACACCTGTCAGGCTGTGCAGCCATCCAACACGACCTGGACAGGCTGGTGAGCTGGGTGCAGGCAAACCCTCATGAAGTTTAATAAGGACAAGTGCAGGTCCTACATCTGGGGAGAAATAACAACAGGGACCAGTACAGGTTAGGGGCTGCCCTGCTGGAAAGCCTTGGAGTGAGAGAAAGACCTTGGAGTGCTGGTGGACAGCAAGTTCTCCATGGAACAACAATGTGCTCTTGTGGCCAAGAGAGCCAATGGGATCCTGGGATGTATCCAGAAAGGTGTGTCCAGCAGGTCTAGGGAAGTTGTTCTACCTCTCTATTCTGCCCTGGTGCGACCACACCTGGAATACTGTGTCCAGTTTTGGGCTCCCCAGTTCAAGAGAGACAGAGATCTGCTGGACAGAATCCAACAGAGCCATGAGGATGATTAGGGGACTTGAGCATCTCCCCTATGAAGAGAGACTGAGAGCCCTGGAGCTGTTTAGTCTTGAGAAGAGAAGACTGAGAGGGGATCTGATCAATGTCTATAAATATCTGAGGGGTGGGTGTCAAGTGGAGGGGGCCAGGCTCTTTTCGGTGGTACACAGAGATAAGACAATGAACAATGGGTTCAAACTAGAACACAGAAGGTTTCACCTCAACATGAGGAGAAACTTCTTTACAGTGAGGGTGACATAAAACTGGAACAGGCTGCCCAGAGAGGTTGTGGAGTCTCCTTCTCTGGAGACTTTCAAAACCCACCTGGATGCGTTCCTGTGCAGACTACCCTAGGAGAAATAATGCAAAATGTTTAAATAAGCGATCTGCTCAAATCATCAGGGAAAGACTTTTCTTCCTTTTTGTATCTCTCATCCTCTCTTTCCGAATTTGATTCCTAGATTAATAATGCTCTCAGGAGAGACTCCATGGCTGCAGCACATGTGTCACACAAGCCCCTGCTTTTCACATACTGTAGTCCAGATCTGGCCCTGAGGTGTAGTTAGAGCGAAAATAAATCTGGCAACAGTTCTCAGTTTGAGTGCCAAATGTATACCTGAGGTTTATCTTCCCATATTGTTTGACTTGAAGAAGACTGTAACTTTAGGTGGTGAATTTTAGCAGCATTACACTTCCTCCTAAACATTTATATTTCTCCTGTGAGCTTTACCTTTTTGATAATCTGCACAAGAGTTTACTTGTTAACAGCTCACCAGAACTGTGGTTACATAAATAATAGAGGATGATACAGCAGCCACATGATGATATTTTAAAAGCTTAGAAATAAAAATGTCATGGAAGAGGAAGCACCTTTTACTGATTTTAGTCTCTTTTCCCCAGCTGTTACTGAAATGGTGCTTTTAGAAGTTTCTTTCTACATGCTGTTTTATAGGCTTCTCTCCTCTATTCTAGAAGAGGCTTCCTGAAAGCTGGGGTCCTGCTACAGCAAGATCAGCTTTACACATATGAAGCAATGTAACTGTTTACACATGCTAAATCCAGAAAACTGTAGATATTTGAAGAGCTGTCTTGATGCAGAAACTGAGAAGATCCAAATGAATCTTTAGCATCCCAGGGTCACCTATGTAATACTGCACCAAGGCTCACCCTGAAACCCAGGGCTCCTGTGGTATCTAAGGATTTATTTTAAGAAATGCATTTTTTAGAGAGTTAATTGCAGGTACATGTAATGAGGTTCTTCCAAATACCATTTAAAATAAAAGTAATAGCCATGCCTGCAATAAGGGAAAGAATGTGGTTAGACTCACATGTCCTTAAGTATCCTGCAATGACCATGATTATTGAGGCCTCACCTTTTTCTTTTTCATTTATCCAAAATCAACTCAGTGCTGGGTGCAAGGACAGCTTAGGTTCAAGACTTTGGTATCAACTAGTCTGCCTTTGGGTAAAACTGGTAATCTGCCCACAGTGTAATGTTTATCTGAAGATCCTTGATAGTCAATTCTGCCCTCTAAGAATCATAGAATCACAGAATTGTTAGGGTTGGAGCGGACCTCAAGGGATCATCCAGTTCCAATCCTCCTGCCATGGGCAGGGATACCTCACACTAGATCAGGTTGCTCAAAGCCACATCCAGCCTGGCCCTCCAGGGATGGGGCTTCTACCACTTCCCTGGGCAACCTGGGGGTCTCACCACCCTCATGGTGAAGAACTTCTTCCTAACATCTAATCTGAATCTACCCACTTCTGATTTTGCTCCATTCCCCCTAGTCCTATCACTACCTGACACCCTAAAAAGTCCCTCCCCAACTTTCTTGTAGGCCCCCTTCAGATAATGGAAGGCCATAATAAGGACTCCTTGAAGCCTTCTCTTCTCCAGACTGAATAGCTCCAACGCTTTCAGTCTGTCTTCATAACAGAGGTGCTCCAGCCCTCTGATCATCCTTGTGGCCCTTCTCTGGACACACTACAACACGTCCATATCTGTCTTGTCGTAAGGGCTCCAGAACTGTATGCAGTACTTCAGGTGGGGTCTCACCAGCGTGGAGTAGAGGGGGAGAATCACCTCCCTCGACCTGCTGGCTATGCTTCTCTTGATGCAGCCCAGGATACATTTGGCTTTTGGGACTGCAAGTGCTCATGTTGAGCTTCTCATCCACCAGCACCCCCAAGTCCTTTTCTTCAGGGCTGCTCTCAAGCCAGTCACTGCCCAGCCTATATTGGTGCTTGGGATTGCCCCAACCCAGATGCAGGACCTTGCACTTGGTCTTGTTGAACCTCATGAGGTTGGCTTGTGCCCAGCTCTCCAGCCTGTCAAGGTCCCTCTGGATGTCATCCCTTCCCTCCAGTGTGTCTGCTGCACCACACAGCTTGGTGTCATCAGCAAACTTGCTGAGGGTGCACTCAATGTCACTGTCAACAAAGATGTTGAACAAGACTGGTCCCAGAACTGATCCCTGAGGGACTCCACTTGGACTCTTTGGATGTAGCCATCAAACCAGTTCTTTATCCACTGAATGGTCTGCCTGTCAAACCCATATTTTACCAGTTTGGAGACCAGGATGTCACAGAATCACAGAATCAGCCAGTTTGGAAAAGACCTCAGAGATCTTCAAGTCCAGCCTACTACCTAATACCTAACACCTCCTGACAACTAAACCATGGCTTCAAGTGCCACATCCAATCTTTTTTTGAACACCTTTAAGGATGGTGACTCCACCACCTCCCTGGGCAGCCCAATACCACTGGCCAATTACTCTTTCTGTGAAGAACTTTCTCCTCACCTCAAGCAAAACTTCCCATGGTGCAGCTTGAGACTGTGTCCTCTTGCTCTGGTGCTGGTTGCCTGGGAGAAGAGACCAACCCACACCTGGCTAAAACCTCCTTTCAGGTAGCTGTAGAATGCAAGAAGGTCTCCACTCAACCTCCTCTTCTCCAGGCTAAACAACCCCATCTCCTTCAACCTCTCCTCATAGGCCTTGTGTTCGAGACCTCTCCCCAGCCTTGTTGCCCTTCTCTGGACACGTTCAAGTATCTCAATGTCCTTCTTAAATTGAGGAGCCCAGAACTGGACACAGTACTCAAGCTGTGGCCTAACCAGTGCTGAGTACAGGGGCAAAATTACTTCCCTGCTCCTGCTGGCCACATTATTTCTGATATGGGCCAGGATGCCATTGGCCTTCTTGGCCACCTGGGCACACTGCTGGCTCATGTTCAGCCTACTGTCAACCAGTACCCCCAGGTCCCTTTCTGTCTGGCTGATCTCCAGCCACTCTGACCCCAGCCTGTAGCACTGCATGGGGTTGTTTTGGCCAAAGTGGAGCACCCAGCACTTGGATTTGTTGAATGTCATCATGTTGGACTCTGCCCATCTGTCCAGCCTGTCAAAGTCTCTCTGCAGAGCCCTTCTACCCTCTAACCAATCAACACCTGCCCCCAGCTTGCTGTCATCTGCAAACTTACTGATGATGGACTCAATCCCCTCATCCAGATCATCAATAAAGATATTGAATAGGATCAGGCCCAACACTGATCCCTGGGGAACACCACTAGTGACAGGCTGCCAGCTGGATGTGGCACCATTCACCACCACTCTCTAGGCATGGCCATCCAGCCAGTTCTTTACCCAGGCTGACAGGCTGTCATCTTGGCCAGGAGTTTGCTATGGGGGACAGTGTCAAAGGCCTTGCTGAAGTCCAGGTAGACTACATCCACAACCTGCCCCACATCTACCAGGCAGAAGATCAGGTTGGTCAGGCAGGACCTGCCCCTCATAAATCCATGTTGGCTAACCTTGATCCCTTGGCCATCCTGCAGGTGTGCTGTGATTGCCCTCAAGATGATCTGCTCCGTAATCTTGCCTGGCACTGAGGTCAGGCTGACAAGCCTGTAGTTTCCAGGATCCTCCATCCAGCCCTTTTTGCGGGTAGGCACCACATTGGCCAGCTTCCAGTCATCTGGGACCTCTCAATGAGCCAGGACTGGTGGTAAATGATGGCCAGTGGCTTGGTGAGTGCATCTGCCAGCTCTCTCATTACCCTAGGATGGATCCCGTCCAGTTCCATGGACTTCTGAGGATCCAGGTGGCTCAGCAAGTCTCTAACTGCTTCCTCATGGATTTCAGGGGGACTATACTGCTCCCTGACCCCATCAATTGGTTCAGGAGGCCAGTTGTCCTGAAGCCCTCCTGTCTTACTGCTGAAAATAGAGGCAAAGAAGGTATTTAGTACCTCTGCCTTTTCCTCATCTTTAGTTACAATATTCCCTTCCACGTCCAATAAGGAGTGGAGGTTCTTCTTGCCCCTCTTTTTGGCATTAATGTATTTATAAAAATGCTTTTTATTGTCTTTCACAGAAGTGGCCAGTTTAAGTTCTGACTGGACTTTTGCCTCTCTAATTTTTCTCCTACATGATCTAACAACATCCTTAAACATAGTTCGAGTTACCTCTCCCCTCTTTCCAAGGGCAACATACCCTTTTTTTTTTCCTTAATTCCTTCAAAAGATGCTTGCCCATCCAGGCTGGTCATCCCCCCCCCCCCCCCTGCTGGCTCACCTTTCGGCATATTGGGACAGCCTGTTCCTGTGCCTTCAAGAGTTCCTGTTTGAAGTAGGTCCAACCATCCTGGACCCCTTTGTTCTTAAGGGCTGCTTCCCAAGGTACTCTCCAGGTTAGTTGCTTAAATAAGCTGAAGTCTGCCTTCCAGAAGTCCAAAGTAAGGGTTTTGCTGATGCTCCTCCTTGTTTCCCTGCATATTAAAAACTCCACTATTTCATGATCACTGCTCCCTACACAGCCTCCTACTGTCATGTCTCCCACCAGCCCTTCTCTATTTGAGAACATCAGGTCAAGCAGAAATTCACCCCTGGTGGGCTCACATAACAGCTGTGTCAAGAAGCTGTCCTCCATACACTCTAAGAATCTTCTGGACTTTCTCCTGTCTGCTGTGTTAAGTTCCCAGCAGATATCTGGCAGGTTAAAGCCAGCCACAAGAACAAGGGCTGCAATCTTGAGATGACCTCCAGCTGCTCTACCTCTTCATCCTGGTTGGGTGGTCTACAACAGACTCCAACCAGGATGTTAGTTTTATTAGCCTTCCCTCTGATTTTAACCCACAGGCACTCAATCCATTCATCCTTAATCTCAAGTTGTGTGGCACTGAGAGATTCTATAATAGGCAGGGCCACCCCTCCTGCTCTTCTCCCTCGCCTGTCTCACCTAAAGAGCTTGTAACTATTCAGTGCAGTGTTCCAGTCATGTGAATCATCCCACCATGTTTCTGTAATGGCAACTACATTGTAGTTTTCCTGGTGTACCAAGGCTTCTAGTTCCTCTTGTTACCCATACTGCATGCGTTGGTGTACATGCACTTCAGCTGGGTTGCTGATTTCACCACTGACTCTAGCTTACCTCCCTGTGTCTCCTCTCTGGAGAGACTGGTTTCATCACCCACCCCCTTCAAACCTAGTTTAAAGCCCTCCCAATGAGCCCTGCCAACTCTTGTGCCAGAGTCCTTTTGCCCTTTCTAGATAGATTCAGCCCATCTAGGTCCAGCAGGTCAGGTGCAGTGAAAACTGCCCCTTGTTCAAAGAACCCCAAATTCTGCTGCTGGCACCAGCCCTTGAGCCATTTGTTGATAACATGGGATCTCCTGTTCCTTTCATTATACACTTCTGCCATTGAGGGAACTGAGCAGAAGACCACTTGTGTCCCTGCCCCATCAATCAATTGACTGAGAGCCTTGAATTCCTTCTTGATAGTCCTGGTGCCCTTCTTATCAATCTCGTCACTGCCAGCTTGGATTAACAGCAATGGGTAACAGTCAGAGGGCTGGATTAGCTTTGCTAGTCTCTTCGTGATGTCTCATACCCAGGCCGCAGGTAGGGAGCAGACCCTGTGGGAAGGGTCAGGGCAGATGTCATGTGGGACAGTGTCGAAGGCTTTGCTCAGGTCCAGGTAAATGACATGAGTTGCTCAGCCTTCATCTATTAATGTTGTGACTTTTTTATAGAAGGCCACCAGGTTTGTCAGGCACAATTTGCCCTTGGTGAAGCCGTGCTGATTATACCTGATCACCTCTTTGTTATTATTCTGCCTCAGCAGTGCCTCCAGGAGGATCTGCTCCATGATCTTACCGGGCACAGAGGTGAGACTGACTGGCCTGGTTCTTCCTTCTTTCCCTTTTTGAAAATGGGATTTATGTTTTCCCTTTTCCAGTCAGTGGGGACTTCATCGGACTGCTATGACTTTTAGAGTATAATAGAGAGATGGACTTGTTACTTGATCTTCAGCTGGATTGGTTACTTGAGCTTCAATCAACATATGTCCAGAGTATACAAATAGGTTTTAAACAGGAAAAGTGACATTTCTAGAGAGTAGTAAACATGGGATGGTGTTGGGGAAAGAAGAAGGTACAAGAACTGTGACGCTAAAGTGAAATGAGGAAAGAACGCCAAGGGAGAGCAGGAAGGAGCAAAATTAAATCTGGAAGAAGGGAAAACAAGTTGATCGCTAACGCTAGGATATGGCTTGGAATATCAGAATATCCACAGGAGATCAGAGTAGGCAGGCCCAGCACAGCCTGGCCCCACAAGACACGACACAGAAGGTGTCATCAGAAGGACCTTGAGTGGAGTAAATCTATTACTACAGAAAATATTTAAACTCAGAGCTTCAAACCTTTAGCCTTCTCACCTTCATGGTCATTAAATACCCAGTTCATTCCAAATCAGAACTGTTACCCTTCACCATCTGCCTCCCTCCCAAAAACCAATGAAGTGGAGGCATGGAAGAGTTCAGTGGTTTGATCAAAGACTGATATCATGCAAATGTCAAATATAGATATGCAACATTCATGGCATCACCTTCAGCCCATCACAGAACAAGGCTGTGGGAAGCTGGTTCCCATGTCAACCCACAGGCACATTTTATTATTGAATGGTGATTCCAACTCAAGCCCTGTATAGATAGCTCTGGAATCCAGAATAAAACTGCTGTGTGAAAGGAGATGAATTTGTTTTGACCTTTACTGAAAATGTGCTGTGAAACAAAACACTTAAGCATTTAGAGTCTGTTACATCTTCACATTATACATGTCTATGTTGATGGGAAAAGCGCTAACCAACCAAAGTTACAGTCAAAAGCTAGAGTGTGTAAAACTCTTCAGGGGAATATATCACATCCCCAGTTCAGCCTTTGTAGTTTTTCTCAGCCAGTGCAGCCCAGGATCTGGAAAACAGAGGTAAAGGACGTCCCTTAGCCGGAGAGTGGGCAGTCGTCCCTAGAGTGACCTTCAGATGGAAAGGAGAGGCGGGAAAAATGCAGCGGGCATGGTATCTCACACGGTTTATTACCCAGCCTCTCCCCGACGGTGGTCCAGAAAGACAAGAAAGCGAGAATGCCCACACCTTGCAGGGGGGACTGTTTCCTCCCTCTCGCCGCGATCTCTGTCTTTGTGGCACCCACACGGCTGGGCAGAGGCTCCCAGGGGGTCGGGTCGACGCCGGGCATCAGCGGGACGCTCCTGTCCAGGCGTGCGCGAATGTTCCCCGAGATGGGTTACCGTGTCAAAGAGTTGAGATGTTAACTACAGCAAAACCCGGGGCTTAAAGTCTCTGATGCATGATGAATGGATGCTGGGCCAGCATCTTAAAATCTGTGCTTTTGCCTCTCCTTAAACTCTTTAAATTGACAGCGCAATAGATCAAACACTTTTACTGGAAGGAGAAGCTTTGGCAATTTAATTTAACCAAGTGCACACTTATCAGCATACCAGTCCTGCGCCTGTTGAATCCCCCGCGGGCGATCGCGGGCCGCGGAAAGGTGACAGGGCGGCCCCGCGCTCGGCGCTGGGTGCTCGGGGTCTCCGCGGCTCCCGGCTCCTGCCGGCCGGCCACCACCCCTCTTTCCCTCCCCTTTCTCTTTCCTTCCCTTCCCTCCCCCGCCTCCCCTCCGGGTGGAGAAGTTGGCGCTCTGCCCATTCAGGCATTCAGCGTCAGCTCCTCAGGGATCAGCAAGCAAAGTCACAGTCTGCACAAACAGAGCTTTCAAATTCATAAAATTCATAGGATTTTTCACAAATGAATGAACACAATTTTCTACCAATTTCCTCATTATGCAAATATGCAAAATATCAAATTTAGTCCAATTAGGGTCCTCCACAGTCCCAAATTCACCCGTTTAAGCCATAATTGCAGAAACTATCAAATAATTACGGTCGCTAATTGGAAATATTTGTGACAGATACAACAAATTCTTGCACAAATTACATTTCATTCTAGGAACCACTGCGCGCCACTGAAATTTTATCGAAGTCTAATTTAACTTACATAATGAGTTGAATTGAGTACTTGTTATCAAATTTGAGCAATTCATAGTCCCGTAATGTGGAATGATCAAATAAATTAAAAGGGAATTTATTCAATATTTTGTTGCGATCCTTTTTTTTCGAAACCATTGCTATTTTGTAGGGAATTTCCTTCTCCTGCTCCGGCTGCTCGAAGTAGGTGACATGTGTCATAAAAACCCCAGCAGCAGCCGGAGAAGCAGCAGCAGCCAAGTGTCCTGAGAGCTGACAGAAGATAAAGGGCAACATTTCCAGTTATAGCTTCTTCCCCCGCACCATCACTCTTCCTGCAGATGGAGGGAGAGGGATCGTAAAATGCACGCTCTTACTTTGAAAAATACCTTCAGCTCCTACATAATTTCATTTATCTCCCTTTTTCTTTCTTTTTTCTCCATTTTTCTCCTTTTTTTTTTTTTTTTTTTTTTTTAAGATAACGCTTCCGGGTGACAGAGAAGAAGAGAGGTGAGCCTGGCCCGGCGCGGCGCTGCCCGGCCGTACCCGCGGGGTGTCCCCTCCCCTGTGCGCACACGGCCCGCAGGAACCACTCGACGGGTCCGGGGAGAGCTCGGAGCGCTCCCGCAAAAGCGTCACCGGAACCCCCCCGGTCAGCGGAACCCCGCCAGTCACCGGTCTCTGTCCCGCCCCAGTCTGCCATGGGGAGCGGGTTATGCTTTTCGGAGTGGGGGTGGGGTCTCGCCTTCCTGCTTGCCTCCCACGCGGGTACATAAGGAACACGCGTGGGCGCAGGCTTCTCGTCCGCGCCGGCTTTAGAGAGAAGCTCAGTGCGTGGCCGTGAGCACACATCGCTTTGTGTGTGCCCGGAGCGTTATATAGCCTCTTCTGGGAGCTCGGAGAGGGGAGGAGGGGGTGGGGAGTAGGGTGGATTTCGAGTGAAAGGAGCGCGTTAGATGCAAACTAATGCTATGCATTTGTATACAATAACAGGGTATAACAGATAATTATTAAATACATACTTCGGGCTTGCGCATAAGACGTTATATACAACCTATATTTATATCTATACCCCTTGAGTTACCCTCCAAGAAGAAGGTCAGCTCCCTGGACATGAACATTTATTTTTCTTTCTCACAGCATACACACACACGCACACATTTTTTAACTGCCTGTGGCCTCGTTGGCGGATTATAAATGTCTCCTTCTCGCTGTGATTTGTTTAATCCGTGGAAATGGTGCTGGTCCTATGTAAACAAGCCAAGTGCGGAATGAAGGCAGTCACCCATGCGTGGCCAGCCTGCCTATTTGTCAGAAAACCTTCATAAATACTGAGCCGGGGCTGGGCAAGGATGTGATGTCTCCATTTTTGCCAGGAAAGGGCATAGGGAAGACAAAGCGAGGCAGAGCACCGTATAACCTTTCAGGGAGAGCAAGTGCGGGGCTCCCGCCGCGCCGCCACCCGCCCCTGGGAAAGGGAGCTGGCGGCTCTGGAGGCAATGCAGTGCCACTCTCATAGCATGCGAGCGTTCAGCTTGCTCAGCCCGCGCAAAATCGCACAACAAGCCTCAGGCGCAGAGCGGTTGTCTTTCAGGTTTTTCTGTTCTTTTTGGTTATTTGGGTTTGGGTTTGTTTTGTTTTGTTTTGTTTGGGTCTTTTTGTTGTTGTTGGTTTTTGTTTTATTTATTTGTTTGTTTCCAGTTGGAGTTCTCTTGTTTTGTTCATTTTCCATTTGTCTGGGTTTTTGGCTTTTTTTGTTTGTGGGCTTTTTTGTTTGTTTGTGGTTTTTTTATTGTTTGGGGTTTTTTAATTATAGAGTAAGCACGGTTAGGAAAGTGGCATCTTCTTCATCTCCTTCATTCCAGCTCCTACTGTCAGTTTATTTCCTGCAAACCTGTCAACACGGAATTTTAATTTTGGTTTGGTGATGATGTTTGGGGTGTGGGCTTTTTTTTTTTTTTTTTTTGGTTGTTTGTTGGGGGGGTGGACAGTTTTTTCTTTCTGTAAATGTTTATTAATGGAAAATATCGTTGTGATTGAGCAAACCCTTAATTGTTCTCAAAGTCTGCCTTACTGCATCGTTAGAGAACTTATTGTGTCCACCAGGTTATTTAATTATTTATATTTTACTTGAGGAAAAGCCCTTGTGCGCCTAATCAGACAGTTTATAACAAAAGCAGTAATTACTTCCTGTAATTATCATGCCCCTTATTTATTAAAGGAAAAAAAAAAAAGGTGAGAAAACGTTGAATATTAAAATATGAAAGCAGCTATTAATCAAACCTTTACACCTTCTTTAACTCAGGCGTGATGGTGGGTGTTATCATAAATCTACTCCGATAGTAACACAAGAATAATGAGTTCAGTAATGATACCGATGATGATGATAATGATTTTAACCAACAAAGAATGGTGTAGATTTATTGCTAATAATGTGGTACAGGAACCTCTTCATTAAAATTACCTATATGTACTCCTCAGTGTTGAAAAGGAGATTACAAAGAGTAGTTTTGCGCATTACTGCAGCCCCACGCAGCCGCCGGGAAGAGGGTGCAGGCCGTACCGGAGGTCCTGACCCCGATCCCGGCAGCGCCGCCCGGGAAGACGGAGGCCGGGACTGCACCTTGTGGGCAAGGGCGGGGGGCTCCCCGGGAGAAAAAGCTCGCACCTCCCCCAGGCCAGACCAGGCCACCTCGGGATGAGGAGAGGACAGGAAACAACCACCAACCCCTCCCGGAGTCCCCATCTCTTGGTGCTTGCCACCTTCAGGGCAGGCTGCGAGTAACCTTAACCGGGGCGGGGGGTGGGGAGGAGTAAGGAGGAAGGAAAGAGCCGGCAAGCGGCTGCTGGAGGAAGAGCTGCCCGCACTCAATCTTAAGGCGCGGCTCCGGATCCAGGGGGAGCGGGATCCGGGGCCCCCGCCCGTCTGGACGCGGTGCTGGCCTCCCTGTCCACATTCGACCCCGGTCCTCTCCCGCAGACACGCGGAGGACCCATCCCCGCGAGTGGTTCTGCAGCCAGGCCGCGGCGCGCAGGGGCCCGCTTCAAATACCCCTGTAGCTGTCCTAAAACGGCTGACCTACATCTCTCGCACCTTCGGACAAGCTGTGGCTGTTCTTGTGTGTCCTGCCCCTAGGCTGTTTGTAATAAGGGATTTTCAACGTTAAAAATGTTAGTAAAATTGATTCAAGTAAGACGCGCTTAATAAAATACTGCCATAATTACAGTTTGTACATACTGATACATTTGTAGTATTGTAATCTTGGCTATGAGTTATGAAATCAGTGTACGGGCCAATTAGCTATGTAGGTTTTTTGGTTGCTGTTTTGGTTTGGTTTAGTTTGGTTTTTTTTCAACTAAGACACTGGTTTTAAGTGTCCTAATTAGTAACTTGCTCATTAATTAACTTTCTGATTAATTGTGTAGCAATCTAATTTGTAGATGAGGCACTTAAACTGTGATACCTTGTAACTCTTTCGTCTTTAAAATTCCTAATTAAAATACAGTTGTGCAACCGGTCGGCCTACAGGTTTGGAGAGAAGTGTCCTGTGGGGTGGGATGGCGATGTGGACGACTCCGTTCGAAGTCTGATCCGTTCGGGTGATGCTGCGACACTCTTCTTGCACTCCGGGGGATAGGGTACCGCTTCACAAAACCAGTGTGGCACCGGGCCGTTTCCGAAGGGGGGGTCTCCGCTCGGTATCTCCACTCCCGAGCCGCCTTACCCCCTCGCAGGCTGATCCGCAATGACTTGCGGAGTGGTTTCCCCCTCTTTTCCCCACCCCCATACCCACCGGCATCTGATCCGCGATGGGTGATTTAGTGCGCCGGACCACGGGGAAATGGCAGGAGTACATTTAAATCACTGCCTGGCCGCTATTGTAATACCCCATGGCGGTGCCATTAGCATCAGAAAGCCAGGCACTGTCATGAATCGCCGTTTTCCACCACAGCCATTGTGGCCCGGGTTTGTCTCCGGTCCCAGCCTGAAAAAGCCTTTAGCCCTTATGGCAGATCATTCTCTAAGTGAATAGAGATGAAGGCAGGGATATTAAGTGACTCTATAAAACATCCCGGACACAATTGTGTGATTGATGGAGGACAAAGTGGGAACAGCAGGACACGGGATCCTGGGAGAAGCATCCCTGTCAGTGCGAGAAACCCATCTCTGGAAACAGCTTCTCCTGGTGGAGTTTGCAGTCTATTTGTATGAGTAATCAGCTGATACCCCTCTCTGTCAGCCGTGTTTACTCACTGATTTTCTCAACAAGACAACCATTGACACTGGATGGATGGGGCTAATCTGGCGCAGAACTGGCGGCTTTGCAGAGGCTACAGGTCGAAAATAGAGCGCCGTGCCAGCTTCACCTCGCCTAATCTAGCGGCTAATATTTATTAGAGCCAATTTAGACAGCGCTCCCGCAAAGAGCACGGAAAGGCCCGGGTGCAATTAATAATACAAGCAATAACAATCGCCAGGCACATCCCCAAATAAAGGACCCAAAGAAACCCAGGCCGTGAGCAGCACGCCCCCCTCAAAAAAACCCAACCAACCAACCAACCAAAAAAAAAAAAAACAAAACCCAACAACAACAAAAAAAACAAAACAAAACAAAACAAACCACCACCCAAACAAATAAACAAAAAATCACACCACACCACAAACCAACCAAACAAAAACCCAACAAATCGTAAACAAATCACCCACCCACTCACACAAAAACATAACGAACAAAAAAACCCAAAACACACACAACATTTTTAAAAAGGGGAAAAAATAAAACAAACAAACCACACACACACACACAAACCCATACCGAAAAACCACAAGCAAACAAAAACCACAGAGGGGAGACAGACATAAGTTTCTCCCTCTCCCACGGCAGGGTTTCGGCGCTCCGCGTCCCGCGGAGCAAGCGTGGCAGCAGTAGGGAGCGGGCCGCGGAGCGGGGCCCCTCGGCTTGCGACGGGGAGTGAGGCCGCCCGTGTCCGTGCCCGCGTCTCTGCTCGCCTGGCCCCGACCCTCTCTCTCCCGAGCCGGCGACAGCTCCTTGCTAATTGCTTGGCTCCCTTCATGCACACATCTCCACTAATTTTCCATTTCTCATTCTGCGGGTAGCTGGGAGGTGGCTCGGGGAATACGGCACCTTCTCTTAGCTACCGCATGAATACAGTTTGTGGTGTCCATCAAGTCCTCTCTGTAAAGGTGGTTTGGTAAATTAGCAGCTTCGCTGTATAATCAGGCATGCAGCACAGAGGCCAGTGAGCTCTCCCGTTTAACCAGGTGAG
>NC_072053.1:34214187-34256687 GCF_027791375.1 Indicator indicator
AACCACCAAGCCCTCATTTTAATGTTTCAAGTTTTTAACTGCTTTCTTTTAGGCAAAAGAAGCCAGAAATGTGACTGGCCTCACTTATCAGCGTAAAGCCAAATGCTCCAAAATGTTTCAGAGAATTTTGACTTGAATACAGAAATCACTGGTCTAGCATGAAACATGAAGCTGGGATTTTCGCTAAATTATATTATATTCTTGAATATAGCCTATTATATTCTTGAGGGTTTTCCCCTTTATTTTATTTTCCATGTGAAATGTTTCCAAAGTGAAATGTGTAAAAGGGATGTTATTTGATGCAATTGATCTCGACTTAAAAGCAAAGCCAGATTTGAAACTGAGTAAATATTTCCGTTTCATGCATAGTCCTTATGCAGTTTTTTAATACAGATTTTCCCTGTGCTTTTTTTAGCAATATCTTTTTCATTTATCTATTTTTTCTTGTATCAGTTTCATAAACCTCTAGGAACTGTTGTCGTTGACTGAATTCATTTCACCCTGAAGAGTTACCTATCTGCATCTCTTCATCAGGTTGAATTAACACCACTGTACTTAGTAAAAACAAAAGCAGCTTATCTTAAATTCTGTGCTATAGCATTGTTTAGTTTAAATACTAGAGCTTAGACTGAAGCTTTTTATAGCTTGTTTGAGTTGTGTTTTGTTGTTTGTCTGGGGAGGGGGTTTAATCTTTGTTTTGGATATGCTGAATTCCACACATCCAAAGCCTGTATTTGCATTTCCATTTTAGGTATCTGTAATATTTGAATTTGGTCCATAGCATGTGCAAAATTGCCTTTTTATAGCAATACACGCCATAGTTAGACACAGTAAAAGCAATTAGAGGAGAAAAAGAAGCAGAGTTTTCAGGTTTTGTGGTGTGGAATAAAGTACTTAGAATGAAAGATACTATTTACATGATACCTTCCAATGATGAATTTATTTTCCTTTTAGCTCTGCTTGTGACCTCACCTTGTCTGAATGAAGCAACTCTGGATATAAATTATTTTTTTTCATATTTGTACCAATAAAACTAATATCAGAATTTTACATTAAGTTGCCTAGTTTAAAATCATATCATTACAGTGCTTCAGCTACTTCAGTAAAAGCAGGCCCTTCTTCTACAGCGTTAATTGGAAAAATTAGACCTTGCAGATTTGGTTTGTGGATCTTTCTAAACTTGAAAAGAAACACAGATTCTATCCATTGCCTGCAGACAGGCAATCAATCTTTGAGCACACTTTCAGTTCCAGCTCAGCTCCTACTTACCATAAGTAGAAATCTGTTACAATAACCTAAGTCACCACCCTACAAATAGAATTAAGCTATTTGGGACCCACAAAAATTAAAAAGCCAACCAAGAAAGAGGAAAAATATCTCCACACAATAACAATAAGCTAAATACAATTCCAATGGTCATTAATAAACACTAATTGTTCTTTAACATAACTATATCCATATTTGTAAGACTCCAACAATTTTTGCTTAATTTTGTTAATTTTTTGCCTAATGCTGTATAATTTCATCAGTAGGAAGCATAGTTCTTTCTTGACACTTTTCCAGTAAAATTTTGCATCATATTTTACAAGAAACTGGCATTCTAACAAAAGCTCACATCTATTATTTTTAGGACTATTCTTGTCCTTCAGTTCTTTATTTGCTGAAGCTACTGTTTTATTCATAATCTTCCTGCTGTTCAATGTCCAGATTCTTTGTTTAGGTCTATACACATATAGAAATTCATTACAGAACCTGTAACAGTAATTTGGGGTTTGATGAATTTCTGTTATAAAGTGAAGCCTAGAGGTTTTTATGAAACTTCAACCAGTTTTACTTCAAAGTAACTACAATTTTATTTAAATAATTTTTTTTAAAAGTAGATAACTTTGTTTATAAACAAAGTCATAAAATAAAGGCTATTTACTATAGAACTGGTTTAACTAATGTTGGAATCTATAAATAATCCCTGGAGAAAGTCTCTTTCATATACAGAACGTGTAGTGTGCTAACACAAAGAGATACAGAAAGAAATTAAGAATATCAAATGCTTGCACGTATTTCACACTGCATAAAATGTGATAGATACTGAATGGAAAATACATTCCTCAAATATGTACTCTGGTACTGCATTATTTGTATCTAAAAGATGGTTTCTGAAAGCAGAGGAACAGCACTATTCACTAGCGCATCACTAAATCCATGCAACTTCTTTGCCTTTGCCCACATACAAACTGGCCAAAAGTATTTTCCCACTTTAAGGAAGACCTTTGAATGCAACACTAGTGCCTCTTAAGCGTCATTTGCTCATCAGGCATAACTTCAGATATGAACATTCCAAGTCTGATTTTCCTTTGGTATAACTCCACTACATTGCTGAGACTACTTTCCAACAGTCATCTGAAGTGATAGAAGATAGGAAATTTCTGCTATGAGTTTCAGTGAAGATCAATATCTCATATATTGGGTGGGATCAAAATCAAGTCACCAAGGCCAATGTAAACCAGCAAACAAGCCAAAGCCTTTACTCCCAGCTAACATTTCTGTCATTTATCCCAGTAGGAAAATGAGTCAGACCATTACTTCATGATTCTTGAGAAAGACATCGTGACCTTTTTTTCTTGTACTGTTTTGAAATGTCATGCAATCAAGAATGTGTATGTTTTTACTCAGTGGGACTAGACTTACAGGATGTGCAGAAAAGGGAAACAATACGGACAGCTTTTAAAACTTTTCACTTACCTCAAGACTCTGACATATTGTGAATCCCATTTCCATTTAGATGCTCATTTCAGTTTAAGTTTTTAACTACATTGAACAACCCAGGACTTAGGGAAAATAAAGAAGGAGCAGTTTACAGTTTAAAATTAATTTCTGCAGAAGATCAAACTGGAGATGAGCCACTGACTTCAATGGCTGCTGAATGTCCTATCTGGAATAATCTGGGCTAGTTACTTTGGTAGTGCTCTTCCCTAAAACATGTTTTGATCACACAGCTTCTAGATGCCTTTAAAGAAATTTTAGGAAGAAATTACAAAAATACTTATTACCAGAACATTTAAATAATTCTGCTAAATTCCTGAATATTACTGAGCAGGTGAGTTATGTCTTTGAGTTTAAAGAAGTCTATAAGGCTGACAGCATCTAGGTGACAGTAAAACCAGAAGGTTATCACTTCTTATCTCATTATGGACAGACTAGGATGACTACATTTACTCATATGTTTATACCAACTATATATATATATATATATATATATATATATATATAGTTGGTATATACCAACTATATATATATATATATATAGTGAGTCTTGTTTGTGTATACAGTACCAATGAAAAGTGTGATATTTATATAGAAATGAAGTTACCAGCTGAGTTCATAAACTGGAAAGAGATGTTGTGAACTGCCTTGATAGCAACCATGCATGATGATTCTAAAACCATCTCTAGACAGAAAATGCAAGATACTAGAGAAATACTTTGCTGGTTTTCACATGATTTCCTTGACTCTGATTATATCCAGTTACCTAGAATACTAATAACCCAAATAAGCAGTTCTTGTTGGTCACAATATAACTAGCTCTGTAAATCTACCTGTACGAGAAACATGAAATGAGTAACACAAGTCTAAACCTCCCCTCCTGCCTGCACAGATGTGCCATCCTTCGGAAGAAGTCTGTCCACCCCCTCCTGTATTCCTACCTCTACTGCCACTCCTACTTCTCCAAATTTTCTTTGTACCAAGAAGTGCATAAATAAACTTTCCTGAGTAGAACTTTGTGATCAAAACACAAATGCTTCCATTCCCATGGCCATTATTAAAAAGTTTCAAGTGGTATGTGAAAAAAAAAATTACTGCCAAGTACTGATAAGCCAAAAAAAAAAAAAAAAGCAATAAAACTGCACATTTCCATGGGATGAAAAATATTCCCAGTCTCTATGAAACTTCGTAAACAATGCTAGATGATGTCCTATGGAGATGTTTTTTAAAGCATTCAAAGATGATAGCATCATCCTTTCATCAACCCAGATTTTGAAAGCAGAAATAGCTACATTCTGGATCATTTCTATGACAAAATGCAATTTAAGCAGCAGGGAAGGCTGAAAAGGTTAAGTACGTGATGTAAATAGATATCGTTACCCTCTTTTTACAAATGAAACTATGAAGTATTTAATACAGCTAAACCAAAGTCGCTGCAGGGATAATTTAGAAATCAGGAATTCATTGTCCAATGCCAGATAAAATTGTATCAAAGACAGCACTTCGTGGAGCAACCTGCTTGTGCTTTCTGATGGCTTTCCACAAAAAATGTCACAAAAGCAGCAGACTGAGAACATGAGATCTGTTCTATGGCCAGTCTGTTCAAATGGAGCTGAGGAAGGAATTAATTAGAGGGTTCTCATTTAGGTCTGACTTTGCTTTAAAAGCTTTTGCTGCAATAATTCTCTATAGTCCAGATAGTTAGTAAGGAATTTAATCACATTTTCCTAAAAATATAAATATCAATGAGAAAGGGAGGGGGTTGTGAGACATAGTTAGAAGCAGCTCTACAAAAGCACATCAGGAATGTTTCAGTTCAGCTTACACACAGGCAGATGTCTGTCCAAATAGGTAGAGTTCAACTGTGGGGAAACTTTTTATTTGTTTGTTTAAATAATTACTTGCTTGCTAAATTGAAACTTTCAGCTGTTGCTCTTTTTAGTTTAATAGCTGTTGTCTTGAATGAAGAGAAAAGCACTGCTGAAAGCTGCATTGTTGTGCAATTAGAGATGAAAAGGTCTTCGTGAATCCTTCAGAACGTAAGGGCAAAATGTGTATGCATGCAGGGGTACTAATTTACAGCAAAAAGAAATTATGAAAATTCTTTGCTTTCTGTAAAAAGAGATGTTTAGGTTTCTATTGGGAATATATTCTGCACTATTGTGCATGCAGCTTCAACCTACTTACAGAAACCAGAAAAAATGGATTATTTTACTGTGTAAATAGTGACCTGATCAGTAACTCTCATGTGCAAAATCTCAGTTTTTCTGAACAGAGAGAAATAATGAATGTCTCTAGGAATGGGACCTCCACTACCTCCCTGGGCAACCTGTTACAGAACTCCACCACTCTCAGAGTAAAGAACTTCTTCCTAGTGTCCAATCTAAATCTATCCCTCTCTAGTTTAAAACCATTTCTCATTGCCCTACTGCCATATGCCTTTGTAAATGGTCCTTTCCCAGCTTTCTTGTAGGCCCCCTTCAGGTACTGGAAGCTCTCTATCAGGTCTCCACACAGCCTTCTCTTCTTCAGGATAAACAACCCCAACTCTCTTAGCCTGTCTTTGTAGGGGAAGTTCTCCAGCCCTCTGATCATTTTTACGGCCCTCTTCCATGTCCTTCTTGTGTTGAGAGCACCAGAGTCGGATGTGGTACTCCAGGTGAGGTCTCACCAGAGCAGAGTGGCAGAAGCACCTCACTTGATCTGCTGGCCACTCTTCTTCTGATGCAGCCCAGAATGTGATTTGCCTTCTGGGCTGCAAGTGCACATTGTTGGCTCATGTCCAGCTTCTCCTCCACTGGTACCTCCAAGTCCTTTTCTGCAGGGCTGCTCTCTATCACATCATCCCACAGACAATATTAGTGTGAGAGGATTGACCAATGGTGTGAGAGGATTGTCTCACCCCAGGTGCAGAAGCTTGCACCTGGCCTTGTTGAACCCCACAAGGTTCACCTGGGCCTACTTCTCCTACTTCTCCAGGTCCCTCTGGACGACATCCTGTCCCTCTGGCATATTGACCTCACCACTTAGCTTGATGTTGTTTGAAAACTTGCTGAACCTGCACTCAACTCCACTATTTATACCATTGATGAAGATATTAAACAACACTGGTCACAGTACAAACCCCTGAGGGACACCACTTGTCACCTCTCTCCATCTGGACATCAACCCATTGACCACTGCCCTCTGGATGTTACCATCCAGGCTGTTCCTTATCCACTGAGCAGTCCACCCATTGAATCCGTATCTCTCCAACTTGGAGAGAAGGATGTTGTGGGGGGACTGTGTCAGAGGCCTTGTAGAAATCCAGATAGATTACATCCATTGCAATCCCCTTGTCCACTGATGTAGTCATTTCACTGTAGAAAGCCACTGTCTGGTCAGGCACTACTTGCCTTTATTACAGCCATGCTGGCTCTCTCGAATCACCTCTCTGTCCTTCATGTGCCTTAACATAGCTTCTGTGATCTTCCCAGGCACAGAAGTGAGGCTGACAGGTCAGTAGTTCCTCCTTTTGACCCTTTTTAAAATGGATGTAATGTTTCCCTAATTCCAGTCAGCAGGGACATAACCCCAGTGCCATGACATTTCAAACACCAGCTTGTTATCAATTGGATTGCGTATTTTGGTGTTGTTTAATCCAAAATCCTAACCCTAATCCTAACCCTAATTTTTTTTTACCCCAATCCAATCCGTGCACTCCACCAACACTCTGCAATGTGAAGCAGGGCAAGTGCTGCTGATCATAAAGTTGACTTTGAAAATGCACTCCTCATGCAATGTAGAATTTTACCTTAGGTATATCCGGGAATTGAAGGCATGAAACGAGATTACCAGTTTATCAGTTATACAAAGCATTTAACATCTGGTTTGCTAGGCATCTGTGTTCACTAAGGGCCAACCAAGTCTGATGAAGTGAGATGAGCTCCTCCCTTGAGAGTCCCTCTTTTGGGACCAATGGAGTCTCTCAATTCTATCACCAGGTACAGAATCAGGAGTCAATTCATAAGGAGCAATTTTAGAAGCTCTTGACAAAAATTATGCTCAAATTTTCTTTATTTCTATAAATATTGTGCCTTTATTTACCATCCTATTAAAAGAAAGTGGTCAGAAAATAAGAATTTCTGGTTAGAATTACTGGTGCAACTGTAAAGCATCAGCTTTGTCTTGGATCTGTCCCTCAAACCTTTTTCCCCAATGGGGATTTAAGTAGATCGCTAAGTATTTGACAGACCTCAGTATCAAGATCAATACTGAATTAGAAGACACAGCTAAGCATAACCATGGGAAAATAATTAACAAAATTAAGGAGGGTTTTGCTCTATGGGGAACTATTACAGTTATCTTTATGGGGTCATGTAAATGCAATAAAGATTCTGCCTGCACCACAATTTAATTCTATATCAAAAATGGTCCCTGTAGATGTACCAAAAGATTATTTTACTAAAATTGAATGTGTATCCTCTTCTGGACTAAGAGAAAAGGGAAGAAAATCTTTAAAGTAGATATTTGTGAATTTTGCATAACACAGATTTAAAGCTGCCTAAGCTCCATCTGTATCGATGCTATTTGGCTGATTCAGATGCTGTTTTGTGAGAAAAGGATAGCATAGTGATACAGCTGTGCTTTGGAATAGTCCACCACTACTCTATGCCAGAAACTAACCAAGTATTTTTCACATTTTAAGAATACAGAAGATAGCAGAAAAATATCTGTTAGAAAACAAAAACATATTTTCACTTTAAAAACCAGGAGTAGACATGATTTTAATTTGCCCTGTAACATAAAGGAATTCAGGCTACAGGGTATAATATTTTCATACATCTTTGAGTAATGCATGCAGCAAAATGGAATTGTTCATTACCGATTTAAATTTTTTCTTACTAAATGCTAACATGCAACTCTCTGAGGAGCTGCTGTTCTTTTTTCCTCTTCATTTTCATTAGCACTTCTACAATTACACTAGAAACAATTTAATCTCTTCAGAAATTCTCTTTAAATAGAGTCAAAGTCAAGGCTATGGTGAGAGAATGTGAAACTGAATGCATTTTGCTCTGTTGCTTGATCACCTTGTGGTTGATGACCTTCATATGCGTTCATAGCTTCCCCCATGGTTGAAAGCATCCATTCAGTACCTGAGGTTTGATGATCAATGGAAAGTGGTGTCTAAGTTGGGAGACCTGGGGACACTTCATAGGTTCACACCTGACTCCATCCCAAATCCATGGCTCCACTGTTGCTTGTACTTTCTTTTAAATGAGACCCCAGGAAGCAAGTGCAGGGAAGGTACAGCATGCTCCAGATGTATACTTTGTGGCATCTCTCTTACTTAGTTTCTGATTTTGAGCATTTTTAACTCATCACAAGAAGAATGATTTTAGCCATTTCATCAAAGTGTTCCTCTACCACACGTCAGATCAACCAGAAATTTCATGAGGCTTTTTGTCCCATTTTGATAATGTTTGTCTGTGGGATCAATCCCTGGTGGCACAGAGAGCTTCTTTGCTTGAATAAAGATTTAAAGGATTGGACCTCTAGTCTCTGCCATGAACTCCTGTTGAACTAAATACTGGTACTTAACAAATGCGTATTATAAACCATGATTAAACTTCCTTCTAGTCACTTTTCTTCAGGATCCTTTCTAATGTTTTAAATAAATGTCATTTTAAACTAGCTGACAAGCACTGACAATATCATCAAAAGGAACATCTGTCTAGGCCAGATTCCTCTTTCCACAGTGGCAACTGGGTCAGGCAGTAGCATGAGCATGAGTATGATGTCAACTCGTGTGTCTCACACAGATGTTATTCATGGATTAATGCTTGGTATCTGGAAAGTATCTTAATCCTCAAAATTCAACCTTTATATCTCTTCCAAAGCTCTTTGGCATTAATATGTAGCATTCAGTTTTTCACAGCAGAGGCTAAGCCTTCCTCTGTTTTCACTCTTATCCAGCTAATTGCCAGGTGAAAAGAAATCTTTCACCATACTGAATCTGCTGTTTTCTTGTGTCATAGTCCTGTAGCATCTGTGTTATCTACAGGCTATCCTCTGTAATTTGCATCCTTTTTCATGGAAAATAAATTCAAATCCCTTGAGCCTTTCTCTGCACATGAGTTTTTCTATGCCTCTAACTTTCTTCATTCCCTTTTAATGATTTTAATTTTTCAGGTCTCCTGGAGCTATCCCAATACTACATATTAATCCCACATCGAGCCATGAGTTTTAATCTAACCTGCTTCACATACATTTTTGGATGTAAGCCTGGATCTTGGTAAGTGTATGTGATGAGATTCAGCTGCAGCCCATCCTCCATTCCGTGTGGTGAAAAAAGAGGGCTCAGCCTGACCCGCTTGCTGCATGGTGGTATTACTTGGCGGAGGCTGAGCAGAAAAAAATCAGCTGCTGTGGTCCCTGACCCAGCCTTCTGAACCCCAGATGCAGACTGTATAGGTAGGCTGTTTGTCTATGAGTTGTTCTTTTAGCATTACAGATATAGCAACATGGGTAGGTGGAGCTCAATGGGTAGTATTCTGGGATGTCTTGTGCTCTTTTGTCTGGTGCAGTACAGACATAGTGTAATTTTGCAAACATCCTTTTAGATTCAGTGAGCAGAACTGAGCACAGTATTCCAGATAAGGTAAATGCCATAAAATACAATGACATTTTATTTTCTGCATTATTATCATCCAGTTTCAGATACATCCAAACACCTTGTCTGCTTTTGTCGACCACAGCCATTTTCAAGTTTGGAATTTCACTGAGCTGTACACAAGGATGCTTCCTCCTTATATTTTATGTTTTATTTCATCAAGTTTCATGTTGCTTATTCAGCTGATTTTGTCAGGTCATTCTGAGATTTTTCATCGTCTTTTGGAGACTTACGTGTCTGAATACCTTTCATCACCACAGAAAGGTACTACCAATACACTGTTCATTAATAAATCTGCGTGAGATCAAAGCAAGGCACCAGAGACTTCAGGACAAAGCCAAGATTTTGGATCACACTGAATAAGCTTACTGAAAACACTTTCTCTTTTCCTCAGCAAGATTAATTAAAAAAAAAAAATCAGAATTGCTGTTCTGGGAATCATGGTGATGTGTGACCTTGTTGAGTGGCTGTTTTCTGAATGACTATTAAAGACAAACATTAATGTTAACAAGAATGTTTTCACTTTCTTTGGCGGGCTTCCGCTGGATCAGCTGCCACATAACCTGCTGCTGCCTCAGTGTAGGTACACAGTGTGGAGACTTCACTTGCTATTTCTTCCTGTGTCTGTCCTTGATAAACTGAAAGGTTTATTTCCAGAGCTCAGGAGTGCTATTTGCAATTTCTCCCTGTGGATGCCTTTTTTTCCCATCTAATATTCACTTATAAAATGATAGCCTCATGGATAGCTAGCTATCCTTAATAGCTTCATACTCACCCATGAGCTGAAATGTCATGAAAAATGTGAAAAAGGATTTGGAAGGGCAGATGCCCCATCATAGGAAACATTCAGAGTGAAGTGGAACGGTGCTTTGAGCCACCTGATCTAGTTAAAGATGTCCCTGCTCATGGGTCCCTTCCAATCCAAACTGTTCCGTGATTTTGTGGTTCTACAACATCGCAGCTCCACCAGAGCACTACTGACCTGTGAAAGAAATGACTGCTTGGATACCAAACAATCTTCACAAGTCCATTTTATTCAATGTATTCAGACATCTGCTTTGGATGTCTTTCCATCTTGTGTTTTACAGGTGTTAATTTCTTTACTAACTTACTTTTATACACAAAACCTCCACTATTTAGCCCCCTGTATGTAACATAAGCAGTTGAACAGTAATCAAATAGGCTCAAATCCCATTCTTTTACATTAGTTTGTGAATCTCATAATCTGCAACCATCCATGACCAAATCTGTCACCTGGATGTTTGTAATGTGAGGACTCAGAGCTGTGCAGAGTTCTGTGTAAGGAGGCAAAATCACCTACTTGTAAAGGGAAGGCATAGTCTAAAAAATCTCCGTGGTCTGCAGTGATGCAATTTTGGGACACAGTAACACAAGGAGTATAAATGATACTTGAGCTTTTCATTCAAGACACTCTGTCTCCCTAATGATACATCAGAGTATTTTCATCTAACCTCTTCTGCTAAATCATTGGTAATATTGGCTAGATATTGATGATAAATGTATCATATTGATAGCTAAATATTGGTAGCTAAATGTATCATAATGCATCACTGTAACATCTCCAATACCGGCTGATAAATGGCTTCAATCTCTTGCTACAGCAACAATTTATGAAAGAATATCATATAAACTTCAAGATAAACTCCAACAATTTGAAGAAATTGCCTCTTTTTACACTTTATAAATAGAAGCAAAGATTGTACATCTCCTCCAATATATGTGTTGAAATGGTCTGGTCTAATTCCCAAAAGAACAAGTATACAGCTCAAAGGAGAGCTCTTTGCTGGTCTAAATTGTCATAACTGCAGGAGAGCTACAGCTATTTACTCCAAAGAAGGATCTGTCTCCAGAAGCCTGACCACTGTTACCTCTCCACCTCTCCAGCTTTACCAAAGGGAATTGTTTTTCCTCTCTTTTTGCAAGGAGCATTCACCCAAAGACAGCTAGCTGCTTGGGAATGGAATAGATGGAGAATCAGATGCTGTAAAAAGAAATTATCTTAGTGATCTGCAGCACATAGAAATTCTTTCCAAAGGGGCACAATATCAGTTTCTAATCATAAAAAGTCTTAAGACATTTCTCCTGTGGTAGGAAGATTTTATGAGCCAGATAAGACACCAATCTGATTGCCCTTTTGGCTGAACTTCCACTTGTTATCATCTTATGCTGGGCAGGTGTATGGGTAAAAAATTCCGAACCAAATGTTGTCAAATTATTTTCAAAACATTTCAATAGCCATTTTCCATGAAACACAAGTGGAAAGTGCAAAGCAAGTGATAGTGAAGCACGTAATTTTTATCATTACTTACATTTCCAACTCCAAGTAGCTAATCTATGTCCAAGTTGTACTTGTAAACATTTATGTATCACCATCATTTATTTCTGGTATGGAATAGATGTACACATGCATTTCATTTAATCAAGGAAGTATACAGGCAGGAGCCAGCTCACAAAGCGTTTCTCATGATCTTTAAATGCACCTCTTGTCTTTCCTATATCCCCCTCAAATGCCTTCTCCTCATGTCTTCTGTCAAACTGTTGCAAGCATGAAAATAATAAATAATGCATACTTTGTACTTCAGCAACTTTATACAAGTGCTCTTAACATATAAGCTCTCCAGCAAGACAAGGGAGAGAAAATGTGAGTTGTGGCTCTCTTATCCTAAAATGAGTGAGAAACCATTATGTTCCATTTGTGCCACATCCTACAGAGAGTGCCTGGGAGCCAAGGGAGGCAAGATCTTCCTTTGGTGCATACATTTGGTATATACAGTTGGACGTGATGATCTTAAAGTTCTTTTCCTACCTAAATGGTTCTGTAATACAGCACTGGCATATTGACAATAACACTAGTTCCTGAAGCAGAGACTTTCAAGAGCTTACAGGGAAGCCCCCAGGAGGTACAAGTCTTATTTGTTTCTCTGAGCCAGCTATGACGAAGAGGAACTAGACTGCAACATTCAAGAAAACAATTTATACTTGAGCTTTGGTTACTGGTTTAGCTGCAATGCTCAAGAAAATTATTAATTTGAACTTTCATTAATTTGAACTTCACTCAAAGATTTAATATGCCACTATTACACTCTTTCACAAATAAAATTCAAGAATGTACTATTACATCTTAAAAGCAAGAATATAATATAACAACTGTAACAACACTAAATGTATGCTTGTTTTAGGTAATCCCATGAAGTTGCAAACTTACAGCATGCCAAATATTTACTTACACCTCCAGGTAAGGGTTCTCAGTCCCAGGAAAGAGTTCTTGGCTGAAAGACTTCCTGACCAAGGGGGAAAGGTCTCCTCACACACAGGACGTAGCAGTAGAGAGATGACTCCCACCCGAATCTTAGGGCTTTTGTCCCATGACTGTGGACAAAACTATGCCTGAGTGGATTACAGTGTCTCAGATATTTATATCTGGCAATGTAATTGAGGTTTCCCTTATCTTTCTCGATATACCTGTAGGGTTCACTTGTGTGCTTTTCTTCCACTGGACACAAAGGGGTTTTGGCTGAAACTGACACCAAAAATTCCCATCTGGGAATTTCAAAGCTCAGATCAGGTTTTGATTCTCTGAATGATGCAGCACTGGCCTGTTTGCTCTGGCTAAAAGATAACTCAAAGCTGAGCTACCTATACATTTCCCCATGGGTCATCTCTACATAGGCAGGGCCTCAAGACAATCCAAGTCTGGGTCACAACCTCCCATGAGTCATATGTGTGCAGTAGACATTACACTTGTTCACAAACTGTGAACCAGACAATCCATACACCAGTTCATCTCATGTCATCTACAGTGATGTGGACTAACCCTTACCCAAGCACAGTGGCAGGCCAGGTATACAAAAACCTGCTTACAAGAAACCTTGGGAAAGGTTGTCAACATATGAACAGCTCTTCCTAGAAGAAGAGGACCTTGTTTTCATTGTGATGGATGCTGCTGGGCAGTGAAGAGGACTTGTCAATTAAGCTTTGCTCTTCCCTGTGTTTGTTACAGGACAGTCAGTCCTCCATTTCATTGTTCAGACATTTCAAATTCCTGGGAATTTGGCTAGGCCTCCCTGGGGTCTCCTGCCTCCACTTTCAGGGTGATGAAATACCAAAATTAAAATGAGAATTAACGGAAAGTGTCAAGGATTTGGCAGCTCTTTACAGGCCATGGACATCCTCGCCAGTGAGGATAGCTTTAAGGTCCCTCAAAATGGCCTTAATATGGCCCACAGACTCCACTGTGCAGAAAGAACAGGAATTGCTGGAGGGCAAAGGGGGCTGATCAAGGACTTCGTAATTAAATAAAGCAAATTAGCAAGCACCGGAGTCAGCCACTGGTTCTAATGAAATGCATCAGAGTAAATAAACACTCAGACTTTATACATAAAACTAAAAGCTTGTGTGGAGGAGGTCAAGCCAAGTGAATCTTGTCATAATCAGCTATATGTTTCTATAGTAAAAGAGACCATATTCCTTAACTCTCAGACAAGGCAGCTCCTGCAGTGCACCTCTTTGATTGTTCAGGCTTTTTTTCCCCTTTCTTTCCAGCTGTTCACAAGACCAATAGATGACTAAGTAACTCCATTATTATAAAACAAGCTGCACAGCACAAAGCTGTATTTACTGAGATGATGTCACATTATTGTTTCCATACCATTAAATGTTTACTTTAGGCCTTTGATAACCCTTAGATATATAAAAGTTATTCTTTCAGCTTCAAAGAAATGCAGTAGGAGGCAATTTTACAAGTGGTGCAACAAAGTTATGCATACAAGTCTCATTATTCATGCACTCTACAAGATAATTTAGTACTCTGCCTGCCCCCACCCTTCCAAGCTTTCTCAGCAAGATGCAGCAAGATTCAGGAAACAGAAAGATAAAACATTTTGGTCTAAGTGTCAGTGGAAAGACGAGGATGCTATTTTTCATCAATTATGCTGCATTATGATCTGATTGACTTTATTCACTGCACATTTCAAGCAAAGTATTTGCAGAACACAGAGTGAACACACACAAGCTACATGATGTAAATGTCCATTCAGGTCGACAGTATGATATTTGGGCTATGTTCTTCCCTCTTCTAACAGCACAGTCCTTTATTTTATTTGCCAGATTAAAAAAAAAAAAAAAAAAAAAAGAGTAGGACTTTGATGAAGGTTCTGAAAATCAAGGAATTAATCTCAAGCATTTAAATGCCCCAGATATTACCTGGAAAATGTTACAGAAAAATGAAAAATATCTGAATGTTATGGCATCTGAATATTATTGGCAAATTTTATTTCTGAAGGGTAATTATAAACTTAAAGAATATGTCACTTACCTTGGGTTACATTTGCATTGATTAAGGCACAGAAATCTTCATAAACCTTGGTCAATAAACGAAGTATAATAATTCTTGTTTGTGGAAAGAACAGACCTGAGATTGTGACTGTTTCACAGGGCTGTGTCTTACAGATCCTTGTTAGTAATTACCTGATTATTAAGCTTCCAATTTTAATCAGAATTAAAACAAATGAGAAGGAAGCCATGATTTAAACAGCTGATTTTATTTTTGCATTGCATTTATATTTGGCAATGAACTTCATTCTTTTTTTGACTGGCATAATAACTAACACAAGTTAATATGCAACCATGTTTTCAATATATATTTGGTACGGTTCAATATCTTGTGTACTTTGTCATATAAATATACACACACTAAGAGTACAAGCAATATTGCAATTTCTTCAAGTGTTTGTGTTTTACATTAATATTATCTCAGAAAACAGTGAAATATGTTTCTAAATGATGATTTTATTTGAGAATTGTACCAAAATGCATTGGGAAGGAAACTAAAAATCAATTTAAATGCATTAAATTGGTTTAATTCATTGTATTTAGCTGCCTTAAATATACGTAATTGCTTTTCTTTTCTCCCTTATAAAAAGGAACATTTAGAACAGGATATATTCCTAAATTAACAAGGTGGTATTGAACTGAGATTATTTCCTGTCTCCAGTAGCTGATACTTAGATGTCTAACATGGACGTGGCTGGTGAGATTATCAAAAGTGCCTGTAGGGACTGGTGCCTCAATACCTCTGGAGTCAACAGAAATTAAGCATTCTAATCTGTAGGAGGCATTTTGGAACTCTCTGTGGTCACCTGTCTCTACCACCAAAGTATCATCTATTTGCCCATGCAATCTTCTCCATGTTTTTTTATTCATAGAGACTAGAATACAAAATGACTGTGCATTTTCAGCCTTCAGTCCATTTCTGAATTTTGCTTGAGCAGTGATAATTAGAGGAAAGAAATGCTTGCAGTACATTCTAGTTCACATAAAACAAAAATCAAGAGAACAGTGGCTTTTATGCACAGTACAGCATTTGAAAAAAGTACAAAAAACATCATCAGTATTACAGTAAAGGCAGAAAAAAGTAACATATTTTTGGATTTGAAGACTCAGTATGTGACTCCAGCCAGAGCCTCACTCTTTTGTCATTTCTAGGTATTTAAACTCCTACATAATACAGGCATGTCATTACATTAATGAATTATACCTGCTCTCTGTCAGCCATGACAGTACAGCTGGGCTCATGTTCAGTTGGCTAGCCATCACAACCCAACAGTCTTTTTCCAGGCATACTGGTTTTCAAGTCAATTTTTCACCCTGTGTATTCTTTGCTCCTACATGTATGACCCTGACATTTCCACTATTGAAATTATATATTTTGATTTCATTTATTTCACTCAGCAATTCAAACTGCTTTACAAAATTAATCTGTTCTTATTACTTGCAATGCCAACAACATTTGTGCCAGCAGCACACTTTACAAGCAATTATTTTATACTTCCTCTCAGCTGACCAATAAATGTATCAAGTAGCATGGGCCTAGGAAACAGATTCCTGCCAGAAGTCACCAGGAACTCCAACACTATGCTAATTACCCAATTAGAACACACTGATTTCCAAACTATTTAAAATGTGCTAAACTGCACAGTATGTAGTGTGATTTCTTCCCAGTTGCTTTACAGTGTCAAGCTCTATCACAGAATCACAGAATTAACCAGGTTGGAAGAGACATTCAAGATCATCAAGTCCAACCTATCACCCAACATCATCTAATCAACTATACCATGGCACAAAGTGTCTCATCCAGTCTTATTTTAAACACTTCCAAGGACAGTGACTCCACCACCTCCCTGGGCAGCCCATTCCAATGGCCAATTCCTCTTTCTGTGAAGAATTTCTTCCTAACACCCAGCCTAAACCTCCCCTGGTGCAGCTTGAGACTGTGTCCTCTCGTTCTGTTGTTGGTTGCCTGGGAGAAGAGACCAACCCCCACCTGGCTATAGACTCCCTTCAGGCAGCTGAAGGTGGCAATAAGGTCTCCCCTGAGCCTCCTCTTCTCCAGGCTAAACAACCCCAGCTCCCTCAGCTGCTCCTCACAGGGCTTGTGCTCCAGACCCCTCACCAGCTTTGTTGCCCTTTGCTGGACACCTTTGAGCAACTCAACATCTTTCTTGAACTAAGGAGCCCAGAACTGGACACAGTACTCAAGGTGTGGCCTAACCAGTGCTGAGTACAGAGGCAGAATGACTTCCCTGCTCCTGCTGGCCACACTACTTCTGATGCAGGCCAGGATGCCATTGGCCTTCTTGGCCACCTGAGCACACTGCTGGCTCATGTTCAGCCTACTGTCAATCAGTACCCCCAGGTCTCTCTCTGCCTGGATGTTCTCCAGCCACTCTGTCCTCAGCCTGTAGTGCTGCATGAGGTTGTTGTGGCCAATGTGTAGAACCTGGCACTTAGACATGTTGAATCTCATGCCATTGGACACTGCCCATCTGTCCAGCCTGTCAAGGTCCCTCTGCAGATCCCTCCTACCCTCTAACCAATCAACACCTTCTCCCAACTTGGTGTCATCTGCAAACTTACTGATGATGGACTCAATCCCCTCATCCAGATCATCAACAAAGATATTGAATAGGATCAGGCCCAACACTGATCCCTGGGGGACACCACTAGTGACTGGCTGCCAGCTGGCAGTGGCACCATTCGCCACCACTCTCTGAGCATGGCCATCCAGCCAGTCCTTAACCCAGCACAGAGTGCTCCTGTCCAAGCCACAGGCTGACAGCTTGGCCAGGAGTTTGCCATGGGGGATGGTGTCAAAGGCCTTGCTGAAGTCCAGGTAGACTACATCCACAGCCTGCCCCACATCCACCATGCGGGTCACCTGGTCATAGAAGGAGATTAGGTTGGTCAGATGGGACCTGCCCCTCCTAAATCCATGCTGGAAATCCATGCTCTCACGTTTATCTCTGTCAATGAAGACTACTGTCCTATTAAAAGCATGCCTTTTTATTTCCCTTATGCTTTCTAAATGCTGCTGCTTGTGCAGATGTTCTTTTTTTATTGACACATGCGAAGGTTTCAGAATATCACAGCAGCACCGTGAGTGATATTAGCATGATATGTCTATTTGGGGACAGCTACGTTGCAGTCCTCCACCTTTGTGTGCTACCAATATGTTCCTGTTTGCTGAGCACTGGAGAAGTTCTTCATTGTATTCTTCATTGGAGAATATTGTCACAGATTCACAGATTGCAGATTGGTTGGAAAGGATTCTCAAAGGTCATGTCCAATCCCCCTGCAGTCAACAGGGACAGCTCCAATACGATCAGGGTGCCCAGGGCCACATCAAGTCTGACCTTGAATGTCTTCAGGGACAGGGCATCAACCACATCCCTGGGCAATCTGTTCCAGTATTTTACCACTCTCATTGTAAAGAACTTCCTCCTTATGTCTAACCTATATATGCCACGTTCCGTTTTCAAACTATTGCCCTTCACTCTCAGGCTACACGCCCTTCTGAATAGTCCTTCCCCAGCCTTCCTGTAGGTCCCCTTCAGGTATTGAAATGTAGCTATAAGTTGTCCCTGGAGTCTTCTCCTCTCTGGGACAAACAACCCCAATCTCCTGTTTTCATAGGAGAGGTGCTCCAGCCCTCTCATCATCTTTGTGACTCTTCTCTGGATCCATTTCAGCCAAGGACATGCCTCTCCTTTGTTGAGGGTCCCATAGCTGGACACAGTACTCCAAGTGAGATCTCACCAGAAAAAAACAGAGAGGCTGAATTGCCTTTCTTGACCTGCTGGCCACACTTCCTTTTGATGCAGTACAGGACACGATTGGCCTTCTGGGCTGCAAGTACACATTGTTGGCTCATGTCCAGCATATCCCTAAGTCCTTTTCTTCAGGGCTGCTCTCACTTTTATCATGCCCCAGCCTGTATTAATATTATTATTAATAGGCCAGGTTGTCCTGACCTAGGTGCAGGACCTTGAACTTTGCCTTATTGCACTTGGTGAGATTCTCCTCAACCCACCTCTCCTGCCTGTCCAGGTCCCTCTGGATGGCATCCTATCCTTCAGGCTTATCAACCACACCACTTAGCTTGGTATCATCTGCACATTTGCTGAGGGTGCACTCAATATCACTGTCTATATAATTGATGAAGACACTGAACAGCAGCAGTCCTGATACAGACCGTTGAGGGACACCGCCTGTCACTTGTCTCCATCTGGACATCAAGCTGTTGACTGCTATTCTTTGTATGTGATTATCCAACCAATTCCTTATCCACTGAAGAGTCCACTCATTAATCCCTATCTCTCCAGTCACCCTGAGTGTTGAGACTCTGGTAAGACCTGCAGGTTTTGGATGCAGCCAGAAAAAGGAATCCCCTTTGCTGGTATTTAGACTTTGCACTGAAGCCTGTGATAAGTCAAACTCATACAGACGTCAGCTGATGTCCATGAGTTTCACAGTTCTGCTTTGTAATATACCACAGGAAGGATTAATTAAAAATAAAGTTAATAACTTAGGAATCAAGTAGGCATTGACAACCAGTTTCCAGATGTTTATATAAAAATCCTTTTAAAATCCATTAAAAATCCTCGATCTTTCTAATCCTTCAGGGGGAGATAAATAAGCAAATCTATAAGCAAATATTAATTAAAATCTACCTCTTTTTTTTCCCAAAGAAATTGATTGCATGAGTTCTTTACACCTCAGATTTTAATTTGATCTTTCATTGGATAATGTATTATATGTACTTATTGTCAAATCAATAATTAATTTTATTATATTCCAGTGGGAATCACTTGGATTGATATTTTTATTTTAAAATGAACCACCAATGAAAACAGAAAATCTGCCTCCAAGATATGAAAAAAATAAAGCAGACAAAATAAGGTTAGTGACAGCTTCATAATCAAAGCCTCTCTCTTTATTGAGAAATAAATACTTGTGAGGATTCTCAATGTGTTTTACAGTCTTAACAGTTGTCAGGTCTCCCTTGATCGACCCTGAATAAAATCTAACTGGGGGTGACAAAAAAATATGTCCATCAACTTTGCTCATGCATTGCAACATAAAAATTGACTGGAGTCATTGACTACAGGTAGCAATGAGGAAAACTACACAAGATAAATACTCTGGTCTGTGGATACTCATTCACTCCACTTTTGTCTGCCACCTTGATTTTTGGATTGGGCATTCATGGATAAAAAGTAGGTGATCTGAAAAAATCGTGTGTGTCTTTTAAAAGACAGTATCATGTTATGTTACTCCCTTCACAGAAATTTATGTTACATGGTGTTAGACCATTGGCTAAGCTTAATGTAACACAATGCATTAAAAACTGCACATCATGATTGTAATGTGTGTCAGAACAATGAATTGTTATACCACATACCTCTTCATTTGCAGTTAACAGCACCCATGGAAATCATTCACAAAGGGATATATTCTCCTTTTGATGCATGCACATAAATCCCTTTTTCTCTTACTACTTTCAGCTCTTTACATAATGGTTGGTCTGAGCTAGGAAAAACTGCTTTTAAAAATGCCTCAAGTTAGGTAAAAATGTTTGAATTGTAGTCTAGCATTTATTATAGGCACAGTTTAATCCTCAAAACTGTGTGAGAGGGCTGTTTTGTCACCTGTACTCCCCAGTAGTGAGGAATAGTCATTGCTGCCTTCTCTACCTAGGGTAAATTGTACTCTGACTGTAACTTTGCTTAATAGGAGTAAGTTTCCTTCTGATTTTATACCACCATGTCCCAATGGACTACTTTTCACAGAAGCATAAAGGAAATCAGAATGTGTGCCAGTAGAGAAGGTACAAATACAGAAACAGAAAAGGACTTTGCCTCCAACTCTTTTCAGCTTCTGCCTGGTGTCTTCCTCCTTCTTTACCTAAATTCCCAACATAATCAAGTCCCTCCTGTAAGAAAACACATCTGCCACTTGATTCACTCTGTTCAGTAGGTATCTTGCAAACTCTACAGCAGCATTCCACTTTATTCTTGTCCCATCCCCTGCACTGTGGTACTTACCTGTATCTCTGGTGTTGAAAAACTTTCTAGGCATTTTAGGGGGCTATTTGTAGAAGATGATTTTGACTGGTGATGAACAGCTGATAAAGTGGGTCAAGAGGTCTACACTACAAGGAATACTGATACTATGTTGTACGCTCACAAACAGCATAATTCCTTCTGTTACACTTACATCTGCCTAGCTTTATGCTGGCCAGCTATACAGAGGTTAATTTTATCTACTGAATATTTGTTTTTTTTTTAATTTGAGACACTACTAAATTTTATCCAAAATCTACAAAATCTAACCTTATTTATTTAAAAGTGCCCTTTAGAGAGGATGAACAAAACTTGGTTTAAAAAAAAATTTAAAAAACTGAAGACTAAACAATTTTCACACCTCATTTTATCATAAATAAAACTTAAATTAAATTCAAACTCGACAAACAAAATAGTATAAAAGCTCACTAGACATTTACTTAGCAAAGTAATGGTCTCTCTTCTCAGATGAAGCAAATATACGTTTGGCCCATTTATAGCCATAGTTTTTTAAAGTTGTCTAAACTAATTGGAAATGTATGAAAGATGGAAAGTAACACTGAGATTTAGTGGACTTTAGAGGTGATTGCACCTCCTTCTGCAAGGTACACTCTGACCTCAGCAGCATAGGTGGAAGTGCCAAAATACCTCTAACTTGGAGTATATCAGCTGACAAATAGTTAGCTCTACAGCCCAAGTGAACTAGTGGTATAACACAAACCACCTCCACTGCAACAGCTGGTCATTTCAGAAACTCCCTTACTAAAGCCAAGGAAGTGAGTTTCAAAAGGGAGGAAAGGATGTGATGAGAATGCTGGATTAGTAAGACTTGTTATTCGCACAACTGAGAAATTGTGTGGTTTTTAAGGGTAGTCTTTAATTGAAAGACATATTAAGTAGGAATTCTTAATATCAAAGAGAACTGTTCGCATACTGCAATGCTTTAGAGTCTGTCTATTCTTTTCTTGTGATGTATATGTGCTGGTCTTTCATAGAGAATGCTCTAAGTTGTAGGAAGCGCTTCGGAGCCTGGTATGCTCCCTTGTATGTGAACTGAGTGTACTGTGAACATTTCAGATTAAATATCGATTACATAGTTGTTTACACGTGGTACAGAGATCAAAGTTCATCAGGCTAATTAGCTGCTTCCAGTCCTTCATTCTTGAGTGAAATGGGAATAAGCAGTAATAGCTATAGGTGCTCTTAGAATCATAGAATTGTTTCAGTTGGAAAGACCTCTAAGATCATTGCGTCTATCCATCAATCCAACACCAACACGGCCATTAAACCATGTCCCAAAGTGCCCTGTCTACATGTTTTTTGAACACTTCCAGGGATGGCAACTCCAACACCTATTCCAGCGTGACCACTCTTTCTATAGAGAAACGCTCCCTAACATCCAATCTAAACATTTCTTCTTATGCTCTTGCTAGTTACTTGGGAGAAGAGACCACCTTACTATGAGCTCTTTTCACATAGTTGTAGAGACCAAGAAGGTCTCCACTCAGCCTCCTCTTCTCCAGACTAAATAATCCAAATTCCCTCTGCCATTCTTCATAAAACCTGTTCTCCAGAACCCTCACCAGTTTCATTGCCCTTCTCTGGACACATTCCAGTAACTCAGCGTCCTTCTTGGAGTAAGAGGCTCAAAACTGAACACAGTTTTCAAGATGCCACTTCACCAGTGCTGAGTACAGGGGCACAATCACTTCCCTACTCCTGCTGACCACACTGTTCCTGATACAGGCCAGGATGCTGTTGGCCTTCTTGGCCACCTGAACACAGTGCTGACCCAGGTTCAGCTATCTGTCAACCAGCAACCCCAGGTCTATTTCTGACAAGCAGCTTTCCAGCCACTCGGACCCAAGCCTGTAACATTGCATGGAGTTGTTATGACCCAAGTTCAGGACCTGAGACTTAGCCTTGTTCAACCTCTTCCAACTGACCTCAGCCCAGCGATATGCTCTACCTTTACGGAGATCTCTCTAGTTCTGGACACACTCTCCCTGTTTGGTGTCATCTGCAGACTTAATGAGGATTCACTTCAGCCCCTCATCCTGATCGTTGATAAAGATATTAAACAAGAATGGCCCCAAAACTGAGGCCTGAGGAACACCACTTGTGACTGGCCACAATCTGGATTTAACTCCATTCACCACCACTCTTTAGACATTCAAACAGTTTTTTATGCATGCATCCATCTAAGCCACGTGCAGCCATCTCTTCCAGGATGCTGCTGCAGGAGACAGTGTCAAATACTTTACTAAAGTCCAGGTAAGCAATACCCACAGCCTTTCCTTTATCCACTAAGCAGGTCACCTTGTTGTACAAGCAGGATTTGCCCTTCATGTATGCATGCTGATTGGGCCTGATCACCAAGTCACACTGCACATGCTGCATAAGAAGATCTGCTCTGTGATCCTCCCTGGCACCAAGGTCAGACTGACAGGTCTATAGTTTCCTGGTTTCTTCTTTCAGCTTTTCTCACAGATGGGCATCACATTCGTCAGCCTCCAGTCAGTAGGGACCTCCCTAGTTAGCCAGGAGGCAATGATGGAAAGTGGCTTGGTGAGCACTTCTACCAAATCCCTCAGTACCCTCGGGTGTATGCCACCCAGCCCCACAGACTTGTGTATCTCTAAGTGGTGTAGCAGGTCACTAGCCATATCCTCTTGGATGGTGGGAGCTTCATTCTGTTCCCCATCTCTATCTTCCAGCTCAGGTATCTGGGTATGCAGCAAACAAGTGGCCCTACTACTGAAGATTGAGGTAAAGAAGGTATTGAATAATTCAGCCTTTTCCTCACTTTGACTATTATGTTTCCTCTTGCATCCAACAAAGGACAGAGATTCTCCTTAGTCCTCTTTTTGTTGCTAATATATCTTTAGAAGGATTTTCTGTTCTCTTTATGTTCTCTTTTAACAGCTGAAGCCAAACTAATTTTCAGTTGGGCTTTTATGCTTCTAATTTTCTCCCTGTGTAGCCTCATGACATCTTTGCAGTTCTCCTGAGCAGCCTGGCCCCTTCTTCCAATGACCACAGGCTCTCCTTTTAACCCTGAGCTGCACCATAATGTCTCTATTCAGCCAGGTTGGCCTCCTTCCCCACCAACTCATCTTTTAGCAGATGGGGAAGGCCTGTTCCCGCATGTTTAAGACTTCCCACTTGGAAGAGTATCCAGCCTTCCTGGACTCCTTGGCCCCTCAGAACTCTGCCTCTTAAGGGACTCCCTTAACCAGTCTCCAAAGTAGGCCAAAGTCTGCCCACTGTAAGTCCAAGGTGGCAGTTCTGCTTTACTTCTACAACAACTGAGAACTCTATCATTTAATGATTTCTGTGCCCAAGATGGCCTCCAATCTTTACATCACTCAGAAGTCCTTTGTTCCCAAACATCAGGTCCAGAAGGGCACTTTCCCTTGTTGCCTTCCTCACCAGCTGTGTCAGGAAGTTCTTCTGCACACATTCTAGAAACCTTTGGGACTGCTGCCTCGCTGCTGTGTTATATTTCCAGTAGACATCAAAGCAGTTGAAGTACATCACAAGAACAATGACCAGTGATCACAGACTTCTCCCAGATGTCTAAAGAGTATTCTGTCTCTTTATCCTGTATGGGTGGTCTATAACAGATTCCCAACAGGACATCTGCCTCATTGGCCTTTCCCTGATTCTTACGCATAAACACTCAGCCCTGTCATCAACATCATTAAGCTCGAGACAATCAACCCTGACATACAGGCCTGCCCCACTGGCTCTCCTTGATTACCTATTTCTGTACATTTTCTGTAGATTTTGTAGCCATTGACTGCAGCAGTCCAGTCCTGTGAGACATCCCACCACATTTCTGTGATGATCACTGTGTCATAGCTTTCCTGACACACAATGGCTTCCATTAGGCTGTCTGTTTTCCGTGCTGCACGCATCAGTGTAGATGCGCTTCAGCTGGTCTGAAGGTCTTGCCATCTTTTTGAAGGGAAAACTCCTAATTCCTAGCTGGCTGTTCTTAGGTGTTCCTGTGGTTACTTTTCTTATCCAGAAAAACATATGAGACTTACCTGCATTTTTTAGACAGAAGACATAGTATATTGGCAGTCATAATTACATCTGCTCAAATAAATTCATGCATAACATGTAACAAACTGCCTCAAAAATATTCCTTATGCAGACCTAAACAAAAGCCGAGGTGATGAAGCTGGTTATAATAACCTGGAACACAGGTTATTTTTTCCTCTCTCTTTCCAATTGTGGGCAGTGACATTGGAAGAAACAGACAGATCCAATCTGTTAATACATGGCTCTGCAGCTGGTGTTACCACCAAGACACCTTTCTCAAAGAGAGAAGAAGGCCTTTGGTCAGGAGATTTCAGGGCTGATTGACAAGACTTTAAACTAGATGTGAAGTGGGAGGAGGACAACAATACCTTGGAATGACACACCAGAGTTAGAGGAATGGGATGCTAGCAGGGGGCCTTCAATCTGTTCTCCTGAGGTATGTCAGCGATGCCACAGCACAGTCAAAGTCTTACAGAGATGAGCCAGTGGCACCTGAAATAGTAGGAGCCAGCAGGGAAGTATCACTGAAACACCTTAAGGGAGGTAAGAGGTGTTTGTCTAAGAAAGTTACAGAGACAACAGTGCAGCTGAAGTGCCTGTACATGAATGTATGCAGCATGGGCAACAAACAGGAGGAGACGGAAGCTACTGTGCTGCTGAAAAGCTGCAATACAACAGCCATTACTGAAACTTGGTGGCACAAATCTTATAAGGAGAGGTTGGTGCTGGTCTCTTTTCACAGGTAATTAGTAACAGAACAAGAGGGAACGCCCTCAAGCTGTGACTGGGTAGGTTTAGACTGGACATTAGGAAAACATTTTTCACAGAAAGAGTGGTCAGGCATTGGAGTGTGCTGCCCAGGGAGGTTGCTGAGTCATCAACCCTAGATGTGTTTAAAGGTCATTTGGATGAGGTGCTTGGTGCTGTGGTTTAGGGGTGAACCTTGCAGAGTAGGGTTGTAAGTTGGACTTGGTGATCCAATGGGTCTTTTCCAACGGGAACATTTCTGTGATTCTGTGATGAATGGAGTGTGGCTGTTGATGGCTACAAGCTGTTCAGCAGGGACAGGAAAAGAAGGAATGGAGAAGGTGTTGCCCTCTATGTTAAGAAATATCCCTAAAGAATAGCCATGAGCAAGTCAAAAGCTTATGAGTAGGAATTAGAGACCAAGGCAACAATGGGAACATTGTAGTTGGTGTCTACTACAGGCCACCTGATCAAGGGGAGCCTGCTGATGAAGCCTTCTTACTCCAGCTACAGAAGGCCTCATGCTCTCAGGCTCTTGCAGATGCTGGGGGATTTTAACCACATCTGCTGGAAAAGTAACATGGCAAGCTGTAGGCAATCCAGGAGACTCCTGGAGTGCTTTGATGAAAGACTTCTCAAGAGAGGAAATAAACAGCAAATCTGGGGTGATGCAATACTGGATCTGATGGCCACCAATGTAGGTGAGCTCATCGGGGATGTCAAGATTGAAGGTAGCCTGGGGTGCAGTGGTCACACACTGGTAGAGTTCACAGTCCTGAGGGATACAAGTCAGACAAGGAGTATAGTTAGGACCCTGAAGAATTTTAGGGAAGCAAACTTCAAGCTCTTCAAGGAATTAGTCAACAGGACCACCTGGGAAACAGGTCCTCAGGTACAAGGGAGCAGAACAGAGCAGGCTAATCATTAAGGATGCTCTCCACAGAGCACAAGAGCTTTTGGTCCCCAGGTGTAAGAAATCAGGCAAGGAGGAGAGACCAGCACAGCTGAGTAAAGACTTGCTGGTCAAACCAGAGGATGAGGTCAGGAAGGCCAGACACAGCTGGAGCTGAACTTGGCACGGGATTCTGTGAGTAACAAGATCGGCTTCCACAGATATGTCAACCAGAAAAGGAGAGTTATAAAAAACATACCCACCTTGATGAGCAAGAATAGTGAGATAGTAACAACAGACAAGGAGAAGGCTGAGGTTCTCAACAACTTTTTGCCTCAGTCTTCACTGACAACTTCTCCCCTCATATCTTCCAAGGTGAAGGTTGACAGATAGAGACCAGGGGCACCAAGGTCCTCCCATTCTAAGTGAAGACAAGGTTTGTGACCACCTGAGGAACCTGAACATACACATCTATGGTACCTGATCACATGCATCCTAGAATCCTGAGGGAACTGGCTGATGTGGCTTCCAAGCCCCTTGCCATGATGTTTGAAAAGTCTTAGTTAGGTGAACTCCCTGGGGACTGGAAGAAGGTAAAATTTGTAGCGATTTTAGAAAGTGTAGAAAGGAGGAAGTACCAACCTGTCAACCTCACTTCTGTGCCTGGAAAGATAACAGAACAGATCTTCCTAGAAACTATGCTAAGGTACAGGGATGACAAGGGGGTGATTTAAGACAGCCAGCATGGCTTTACTAAGGGCAAGTGGTACATGACCAAATTAGTAGCTTTCTACAATGGAGCAACTACATTGGTAGACAAGGAGAGGGCAATGGATGTCATCTATTAGGACTTCAGCAAGGTCTTTGACACAATCCCCCAGAGCATCCTTCTCTCTGAGTTGGAGAGATATGGATTCAATGAGTGGACTGTTCAGCAGATAAGGAATTGCCCAGATGGTCACATCCAGAGGGTAGTGGTCAATGGGTCAATATCCAGATGGAGAGAGGTGACAAGTGGTGTCTCTCAGGAGTCTGTATGGGACCAGCACTGTTTAGCATCTTCAGCAACGCTACAGATAGTGGAATGGAGTGCACCCTCAGCAAGCTTTCAGATGACACCAAGCTAAGCAGCAGTCAACATGCTGGAGGGACAGGATAACATCCAGAAGGATCTGAAGAGTTGGAGAAGTAGGCCCAGGTGAACCTGCACCCTTGGCGGGAGGGCCTTGCTCATTACCAGTATAGTCTGCAAGAGGATGTGATAGTGGACAAAAAGCTAGATGCGAGCCAACAATGTGCACTGGCAGAGAAGGCCAATCACATCCTGGGCTGCATCATAGAATCACAAAATGGTTTGGGTTGGAAGCGACCTCTAAAGGTCATCTAGTCCAATCCCCTCTGCAGTAAGCAGGGACATCTTGCTCTTCTCGAACTTCACGAGGTTTGTCTGGGCCCACCTCTCCATCTTGTCCAGAACCTCTGGATGTCATCCTGTCCCTCTAGCATATCAACAGCACCACTCAGCTTGGTATCACCTGCAAACTCGCTGATGATGCAGTTGATCCTGATGTTTATATCACCGATAAAATATTAAACAGTACAGGTCCCAGTACAGACCCCTGAGGGACACCACTTGTCACTGCTCTCCATCTGGACTTCAAGACATTGAGCACTACCCTCTGGATGCAACCATCCAGACAATTCCTTATCCACTGAACAGTCGACCCATCAAATCTGTATCTCTCCAGATTGGTGAGTAGGATGTTGTGGGGGACCGTGACAAAGGCCTTGCAGAAGTCCAGACAGACCACATCCATAGATTGTTCCTTGTCCACTGATAGTCTCATTATCATAGAAAGCCACTAGGTTGGTCAGGCAGGATTTGCCTCTAGTATAGCCATGCTGGCTGTGCTGAATCACATCCCTGTCTTCCATGTGCCTTAATATGACATCTGGGATGATTTGTTCCATAACCTTCCCAGGCAAAGAAGTCAGTAGTTCCTAGGGTCCTCCATTCTACCCTTCTTAGAACTTGGTGTAATGTTTTCTTTCTTCCAGTCCCCAGGGACCTCACCTGACTGACAGGACTTTTCAAATATCGTGGAGAATGGCTTGGCAACTGCATGCACTAATTCCCTCAGGGTTCTGGGATGCGTTCATCAGGTCCCATAGACTTCTATATATCTTCAGGTTCCTCAGATGGTCATGAACCTTGTCTTCCCTGGTCTCTGTCTTGTGGGCCATCAACATGAGAACCATGAAGAGAGAGGTTGCCAGTGAGGACTGAAGAAAAAAGTAGTTGTAGACTCTCAGCCTTCTCCACATCTGTTTTCACAGGTTCCCCATTGTTGCTCATCATGGGGGTTACGCTTTCTTTAACCTTCCTCTTCTGGTTTACCTGCCTGTAGAAGCCTTTCTTGTTTTTCTTTACATCCCTTGCCAAGTTCAGTTCCAGCTGTGCCTTGGCCTCCCTGACCTCGTCCCTGTACAACCAGGCAACATCCCTGTACTCTTCCTAGGATGCTTGTCCACTATTCCACTGCCTGTGTAGTCCCATCTTGCCTTTTAGTCTGACCAGCAGGTCTTGACTCCACCATGGAGGTCTCTTGCCTTCTTTGCGTGATTTCTTGCATGTGGGGATTGAAATCTCTTGAGCTCTATGGAAAGTATCTTTAAAGATCTGCCAGCTCTGTTCCCACTCCCTTGTCTCTGAGGGCCAGGATTCTATTTACTAACTCCTTGAAGAGCTGGAATTTTGCTTTCCTAAAATTTAGAGTCCTGACTATGCTTCTCATTGGCCTCATACCCCTTAGGACAGTGAACTGCACTAGTGCATAATTGCCACAGCCCAGCTGCCTTCAATTTTGACATCCCTGATGACTTAACTTGCATTTGTGACCAAGAGGTCCAATATTACATCCCCTCAGGCAGGGCTGTGAGTTTCTTGTCCTGAGAAGTTGTCATCTAGGCACTCCAGGAGCCTCCTGGACTGCTTACAGCCAGCCATGCTACTTTTCCAACAGAGGTGGGATTGGTTAAAATCCCCCAGCAGGATGAGAGCCTGTGATCATGATGTCTCCTTGAGCTGAGTAAGAAGGCTTCATCAACAGGCTCTACTTGACCAGCCTCTTAGCCACATGTTAATCAGGTGTGTTTTCCTCCCTCTTTCAGTATTATTCCCTACCACCTGAGGGACTGATGAAAACATCACCTGTGCAGCTGAGCATTCCTCCTACAAACACAGGCTGAGAGAGTTGGGGTTGTTCATCCTGAAGAAGAGAAGGCTCTCTGGAGACCTAACAGAAGCCTTCCAGTACCTGAAGGGGACCTACAAGAAAGTTGGGGAAGGACTATTTACAAAGGCACTAGGGCAAGGGGCAATGACTTTAAACTAGGCAAGGGTAGATTTAAATTGGATATTAGGAAGAAGTTCTTCACTACATAGGTGGTGGAACACTGTAACAGGCTGCCTTGAGAGGTGATGGACGCCCTGTACCTGGAGACATTCAACATCAGGCTTGAACAGGCTGGCCTGCAGTAAGCATGGGGGTTGGACTAGATGACCTCTGCAGGTCCCTTCCAACCCCGTGCATTCTGTGATTCTCTGATGAGATGACACTGGTCATAGGACAAGAAGTCACATTCACGGCTGCAGCTGAGATACAGAAAAACCCAGTAGGAGAGAATATGTAAAGATGCATGTAAGGGTCCCAGACAGAGAATGACTTGTTCTGTATACTAGCATAGCAAGAGCATCAGCAAATTATGTTTAGGCACCTGCTGTGATGTGAGAGACGAGACGAGGCCTAATGCAAGCCAAGTGTCGATTTATTGTACAAAGCTTTTTCTTTATATAGGTTAACATAACATCAGAAGGCAGCTTGTAATTGGTCATTAATATGTCCATACTACAGTTGTAAATTCATGATTGGCTACAGAAAGTATCACATGAACGCATATATTTTTCAGAAGGCTTAAGCAAACCTCAAGCAAGAGATAAAGGGATTCCATAATTCTGTCCTAAGTTTTGCTTTGTTCTTGTTATCAGGTCCCTGCATAACTCCCTTAGGTCACAGTGGCCTCCAGGGAGCTGACCTGTCTGTGTTTTCCTTCTAGCTGCACTCTGTTCCCAGGGTTTGCCACCCATCAGGGTTAAAGCATCTCCTTCTATCAGTAAGACAGTGTCTGGGGTTCTGGTCCCTAAATCAATTCCTTCAGGCACCATCCTGTGTTCAACAGTGTGCACATAATGACTTTGGGCTAATAGATTTTATGAAAAGCTTTCAACCAGATGCAACACAAGCAGAATGCTGTCAAAAATCATTGAAAAATCAACTGTTTCTGTCCTACTCAAAAGGTACAGTAGGATTCATAATGGAATGTCTTCAACTCTGGTGTACAGAGCTCACAGATGCCCAGGGAGGCTTCCTAGGATTGGTAAGAAGTCATGTTCATCTTCCTCTGAACACAACCCTCTGCACTTGAGTGATATTGGCTCTCTCCATGCCATGCCAGAAAAGGGCCCAATGGTGCCAGCCACACCCTTCACAGCTGCTGACTAATGACTCGTAACTGGTACATGACCAAAAGCAACATGACATCCTCCCTTGCAGCCAGCTTTCCTCACGATATACTGGTCATGGGCAGTGTCGAGGGTCAGGACAAGCAACTAACACGAGACAAAAGGATGCAGAAAAAAAAAAAAGGCATTGTAGATCTTCTGTAACTGTACTCCACTAAAATCATATTTGTCTTTCTCATTCATACATTGAAGGTACCTTCTTTTTTGTTCTTAGTGGTTTAAATGCTAGTTCAGGGGAAGTTGTTTGAAACACAGAACCAAAGGGTTGGTTGTGTTTTTTTTCGATTTGAACCCTTAAATCGTTAGCCTGAAAGAGGTATAATCATGAAGGAAAACACCCCTTGAACGGCCAGTTGGTTAGAATGCAAGCACTGAGCTGCCAGTGCTCACGTTGCCTCTATTTATTTCTACAAGTCACATGACTTGTAGAGACTAAGGGAAGAGGACATTTAGTCCTTTTAAAACTTCTTGGCAGAAAGATGATGGCATTAAGTTGTAGTTACATTAAAGCTTTTTTTTCTTGACATGATTTTATGAATAGCGCAGCACAGAATTTATTCGTAGAGTGTCACAGGATGTCTACATGCAGAATCAGTGTAGCATTATTTATATGTAGTATAACATAATTTTCTAACAGTTTCACTCACAACTTCCAATCACCCATATCCACTGTAGGCTGTGTTGTTTTTTTAATACATCATCTGCTGTGTTAATGTAACAATCATAATCCAGACTCAAAAATCAAATACAACAATACAATTTGCTGCCTCGGTGGCCAGGAGAAGCAGATGGTGGTGGACACATACTTGATCACTGAGGGGTCCTTGTCTCACTGTTCAGCAGTGTTTGTTGTCCAAGACGCCTGCTGGGACTTGCAATTGCTTGGTTCTACACATGGTGTTCTGGGTGTCCTTATGCTTCCCCGTTCTGTGGTAACACCTGGCTGGCCAGGTGCCTTGGACCTTCCAGATTAGTAATGACGTGAATCAGCCTAGGAACCTGGAGGTTGCTAGGACGTGTCAAGTGCTCCAACTTAGGGCACAGTACCTTCAAGATCTGATGAGGGAAACTGAATGAATACGAGACGCACTTAGTGCCACAGGATGGCTACTTGCCTTATAAAATGGCGTAGTTACGATAAATACATTGTAAGAGGAAGTAGGGGCTACTGCCGTCACGCCACCCCCTTGGAACCGTTACTATACCAGTGGCACTAGCTTGGGATAGCGCCTACTGCTCACGTGCTTAACCTGTGTGCTGCTTGAACAGACGGAGAACGACAGTCGGCGGTTCGAGAGGCGCCGCAGGCCCTCATAAGCCCGATCCGACCCAGCATCAGACCGCATTTCTCCAGGGGTCGGAAATGAGGTAGGGCAGAAATTACGTAGCGGAGTAGTGCGACGTGCCACCCCCCACCTCCCGGTGGTGTCGCCCAGGCTGACGGCTCTGCGCATGCGCGGGACTGGGCTGCGCAGTCACGGTGTTGCGCCATCCCCTCCGAACCCTACGCACCTGCGCTGCTGGGGTCAGGCCAGCGGCGCACCCATCATCCCTGTCATGGCTGACGCGCGCTTGAGGCAGATCAAGATCAAGACCGGTGTCGTGAGGCGGTAAGTGTTCGCAGCCGCTCGGAGACTCCAAAGGCGGTCCTGAGGGGCGAGTAGAGTGGAGAGCGGGCCTTGCTGCTGTGGGTGGAGGCTCTGCTGGGCCGCGCCGGGCCGAGCAGCTGCCGGTGAGGCTTCGCGTACCTTTGGCCGTGCCTGCTGCGCGGCCGAATCGGGGGCGGTGGTGTCGCCCTGGGTAGGGCTGGCGCGGTTTGCCGGAGGGCGGCCCTGGCACGAGTTCTGCCATGGCTGCTCGCTTCTTCCCCTCGCTCACAGCCTTCAGTGGCAGGCCTTTCCTTCCCGAGAGGACAATTAAAGTGAGATTTTTGTTCAGTTTCGGTAGTGATTTTGAGAGCCAAAGGGAGTCACGCTGCCCCGACAGTGTCCAGAGCAGCCTCACTGGATCCCATGCCGAGGCATGAAGCCTTACTTATTGTAGCAAAACAACTGTTGAATGGGCTATTATCGATGAGAAAGTTTCAGTCGCAAACCTAATGGTGAACTCATCACCTGAGTCTCGATTTTGCCTAGTTTTAACCCAGTCTTGTTTTTAAGAAAAGGTGCGGTGTTATCTGTCTCGATCCCTCACTATCGCTGTAAACACAAGGCTCTTACGTTAATTACTGGATCACAGTGACGTTTATTAAGGCTACATCCTACAGACTGCATTGGCTAAGGCACAGATAAGAAATAGTATGCAGGATCATGTTAAAAAGTCAACTTTATTTTATTACTTTTCTAGCTTCAGATAGTAGAAGACTCAACAGTAAGATGGGCACAATTCTAAAAACTGATAGGCATTGAAAGGTTGGACTTGATGTCCAAAAAAAACAAAACAGCTATAGATTAATCACTCTGTGCTAGATAAAGGCAATTCTGAGTTCCTAGCCTCCAAATGGGCAGCGGTTTTCCAGTATGGACACAAGAAAGAAATGGATAGGTAATTGTAAGGGCCTGTTTTCTGTCACTACACAGGGACTGCTGGATTATGACACTGTGTTTTATTTTTAAGCAAGATATGTTTAGTATGGTCTTAATGATTGGTTTGGTGACTGCTTTTTGCTTTCAGTCCTTTTCCTCACCTGTGTTATGGTTACTGGTTTTGCTGGACAAAAACATTGTAAACGTCCTCTGTGCATTTTGAAGTGGATGCTGTTTTGTGCCCAAGTATTCTGTGCTCTGAGGAAACTAGAATTACGTAGATTAACGCTTTTTTTGTTTTGTTTTGTTTTGCTAGCTAAAAGTATAACTTTATTTGTCTGAAGAGCATTTCAGGTAACCGTTGCTTAATGATAAACCATCACAAAAGTTACCTGAGCAAACTTCTTCCTCATATTTGTGGACTGGGAAACAGTGAGAGGAAAATCTTTACTAGGCAATGAACAACTGAATGGAAACCCAAACAGACCTTAAGCAGACCTGCATGTTTCCCTAGTGAATCATGCATCACATGTCCCCTGAGATCTGGATGTTGGCTAATGATACCGTGGTTATGCAGATAACTGCATGTGGAGCTGCCTCAGTTACCTGTAAGCCACTGTTTTCTAGCTCTTAGATAAGCTCCATTTCTCTGCATCTACAGTTTGAATCTGAGAGAGCTGAGAACAAGACATTAAAATTTAATAGTGTTTTTTATCCACTGTGAGCAATTTCTTCACAGCTCAATGTGGCTTTTCTGTTTGTTCACTCAATTTATGGAAATCCATGGAAACGGGTTTTGATATTCCTACAGGCTTGTTGAATCCAAGAGTAGATTGCTTACATTCCCACTGGATATTCCAGTGCAATTGCAATAATACTAAAACAGGCTAAATTATAGTCTGTCAGAATTAACATATACAAGGTTTCTAATGTTTCTACTTTGTTTCTAATAGCACCTTTTCCTGATGCTATACTCACTCTATTGCTGCCCTTCTGGGTACTAAGGTCACTGCCTCAATTTGGTAGTGGGGAGGGGACAAATTCAACCAAGTCCTCAGAATCCCAAATCCTTTGTTTCAGAGGAGTATGATATTGGTTGTTTTGTAGTTCACAGAGCCTGCATTTAGAAATGGATACTAAAAATCCACATTAGTTTCTCTTTGTTTTATCAGAATTTCCTGTGTGTAGTGTTATCCTAAAAATGGTTTTAGCTATCTCTCTTTTGACCAGCATTTGACCAACTAGTTTACAGCTCTGTGGCATTTCAGCATCTCCCTGTACCTGGATTTTCAAGTACTCTACTATTATCCTCTGTTCCTGCTCTCATAGGATTTGATCTTTCGTGCTGCTTGTTTTATTGTGTCAGAAATAGTTCATATTTGTTAGTAAAAAAATCAATACAGTGATGTTATACCACATGATTGTACAAAACTGAGCAAAAATTAAAGCAGATAATTGTCACCTAGCCATAATAGTAGTTACAGTTGAACAAGTGAAAAAAGTTCTAAGCTGGTCAAGGCCAGCACAGTCTCACTATTCTTGAGAACTGTTTTGTGAGCCTAATACAAATACTGTGGCCTCTTAAAAACAATACTTGATAAGTATTTTTAGAGGTGCTATATAGGAGGCCATTCCTCTGGATTGCCACTTGTGAAGTGAACTTGGTGTTGGTCCATCACAGTTTAAGCTAATCTAAACCTGAGGGGCTGGGTTACAGCCTCTTCTTTTGTGCCCTGCACAAGGACTTAGGTGGCCACCCATCTGTGTATTTCAGGGAACTGATCCACTGAAAATTACCAGGACTATGAGAGAGGGGGAAAAAAAAAAAGAAAAAAGTGATTCAGCACACAACTGTACTAGTTTCAGGGCTAAGGGATGAAAATATTTGAGGAAATGATACAAATAGAGATGACAGGGTTCATATTTGCTCTTAAGGAACGGCTGTGTGCATAAGTAAATAAGCTTACCTTGTGTTTGTCGTGTGGTTACAACATGTGCATCTACGGTTACTCTGCAGCAGCTGACATACTGTAAGTGAAAGTAAAAATAAGAAACACCAAAACAAGGGAGAAAAGGAATGTTATCGCACACTCCCTGCAGGGGATGTGGATATGATAGAGCAGTAGCTCTCACTTCTGTGGCAGTTGCGCAGAGATAGGAAAGGAGGTGTGGCTCTTCCAAGCCTAGTTGTGTATCCTTTACTACAATGGGCATGCGTGTGAATTGAATCAGTTTAGAAACATTAACACTGTCCTCTTATTTTGGACTAGAACAACTATATGGGTATTTATTCCTAGTGTGTGAGAAGACTCACACAGAGGTTTTTATAAAACGTGCCATAAAGTGACTGTCTTAACACTTCAGTGATTTTCTTTATTTTTGTCTGCATTTACAGTTTAGAAAAGTACATTGAATGTAGCCTGTAATACTGATTTTTCATTCAGTGCTATGAGAGTTTATCCAAAAAGGTAAGGGTCAAGAACCATTAAAGATGTATTGATTTTTTTTTTAACATTTCATTTGTCTGTTTTTAATCATCCACTGTGGCAGTTATTTTCTGTCATTAGTTAAGTAACTCATTTTTTTTTTTTCCCAAACTGAGAACAAAGTAGCTATTCTGCTTTGGGTATTATTTTTTTTCACCTGTGTATCAAAAATTCGTTGTGTAACCTTTCTCAAGAGACTACGTTGTAAGTTGTGTGTACTTTACCAGCCTTTGTTTCTTGCGTTGCTGTATACCAGTGAAAGAAAGGTAAGCTAGGAATGGGGAGAATATTCTGCTTTTTGATTTTTTGACAAATCTGATAGCCAGGCTCTTGGTGATTGCATACTTTCATTATCTTGTCATTCAAAAAACAAGTAGATTTGATCATGAATAATCATGTTTGCTGTATTTGTGTCTGATGTTCTAACAAGCAATACTTAGAGTTTAATCACTTCAAAATAGTCTTACTCTCAGTAAGCCCAGACTCAGACAGCCTGCTGAATAGTGAAGGAACTGGTTAAAAAAAAACCCCAAACTTAAAAAAATATCTTATTCTCATTTTAGATTGGCAATGATTTTAAAAACTACTGCAAACAAAGTAAGTTGGGTCATGTGAAAATAGCACTGACATTTGCCCATAGTTTCCATCTGATTAAGTGGAAGTGACACGAGTAGATTAGAGTGAGACTAAGACAATTCACATTGCAATTGTGTTAGTTTAACTTTAACAATCTTTTAACACCCTTGTTTAAATGTGGCTGACATACCATAATTACAAATCTACAAGCCTTGATTATAGAATTTTACATCATGAACCTATGGGGAAAGTGTATTGATTTTTGTGAAGCAGCTCTTTTTTAAAACCACCTTTCTAAAACTGTGGAGTCTTCCCAAGATTGTTCTTTTCCTTGTTGCACTGATCAATACTCCCTTTTTCTCGCTGTAAAATATCATATTTTCAAAGAGTTTACAGTGTGATTTTTCCTCACACACTTACCCAAAGCACAGAAAATTCTGCAAGTTACACAAGTGTTGGTTTATTTTAAAATATAAATTTAAACAATTCTCTTAAATTGAATTATTTTACTGGTGAGTTCAGAATGCATTTTGTGTGACTGAAGGATGATGTGTTGCAGAGAATGCAGATACTCCGTTTGCTGTATGTTGACTTTTGCTAATTCAAGCACAAAGTAACCAAAATTTTTTTGGTTACTCAAGCAATTTGCTGTTTCTGGTGTAAATAAAAATTTTCTGAATCTTCTGTCTGTCAAATGAATTATGGCTGCTTTTTTGCTTGTTTCCTGGTAACCACAGATACTAGCTCTGATTCTTACAAATATATGGAGCTAAGAAATTTGTGTCTCCTTTCTTTATAAGTAGAAGATAAGTAGAGGATGGTATGCAAAAACTGCTTGTTAGCTCAATTAATGGGAAGAACTTGGACATGTTACCGGGGGTATTGAGGAATGATCTGCAGAGCTGCTTAGCTGTACTGAGTCAACATGATGAAGCAGTTTAATGTGTGTACACTGCTCATCCAAGAGATCAGAGATCCAGGAGGATAAAAGTAATGCATGCACTGTTGGATACAAGCTGACTATCCAAATGAAATAACTCTTCTCAGGGTGCAGGAGCGTTGTGCACCTGTTGTGAGGGTTGTCACTTGCTCAGTCCTAGAGTCTTAAGCTTGCTTGCAGTGCCAGCCAAATGTGGTTGTTATAGTCCAGGGCACCTTAGATCTGTCTTGAGTACCTCTGTAGCGCTCTTCGCATCGGGATCAGATAGAGAAAGTCCCAAGACGGCTCTGCATTTGAAAGCTGCTTCAGACTTATGTTAATCTGTGTCCCACATAAAAAAAGCTTTATGTAAAGTGGCTGATAAAGGAGTGCACCTGCATTTACATTATTATGAGGTAACATCTGCGGCATAGTCACCAACCCAGATAATTATTTGAAGGGTAATTTCACGTTGACTCTAGTCTCCAGAAACAAACTACTTGTTGGAAGAGGTTCCTACTTCCCTTTGTTTTTCAATGCATGCTTTCTTTTAAACTTCAGGAATATCAAATTTACAGCTTTAAAAGCTCAAAGAGCACACTGTTTGCTGTGAAAATTGTGTTGTGTGTTGGTTTGCAGTATTTTGATGGTTTTGATTTAATTTGTTTTACCTTTTGAACAGACCTAAACACTGATTCATTTTTTTGAAGTATCTCACAAATTTAAATTAGTAAAAGATTGCATTCTTGTTATTGCTTTCTCCATCCCATTGCCTCTTAAAAAAAAAGTTTAATCAAAGCCTTTAGTGAAGCTCATGATTCTGGCATCTCAGGTTTTTTTGTGTTTACAATTATCTTCTGCTCCCTCCCCCCTGAGGCAAAACAGTCTTCTGTATGTCCATGCTGACCGTACTAATCTATTGATGTCATCATTTTAATTGGCAAAACTAAGCTGCACACCAAGTTTGTCACCATAGGTGTCAGTAGTGATGGGATGTTAAAGAGGAAAGAAACTGTTGTTGGTTTTTTTGTTTTTTTTTTTTTAAAGACCGTACACAAAATGGTGGATTTGCAAAATTAAGTTCTTTAAACGGTCTCTCAGACATTTGGAAATACCGTAGTTACGCTTGCTTGGCAATCCTTATTTGGTGCCATTATTCATGTATGTAGTAATCCTGTGTTGTCTTTCATTATACATACTTTTTTCATGGCATTCTTACTGATGCTATGGAGCCACATAGTCACTTCTGTGGATAAAACAATTGGAAATAATCGTTTTGTGCTGAATTAGAACATAAATCTATGGAAAAACATTGTATTACATTTATAGTAGTGCTCTGTATACAGAAGATGATCTACAGCTGCACTAACAATGATAATCCATCTTGGCTTGACTTCGAATTAAGTACTATTAAATTTTACGTCATATTGGTGAAAATCTCGATCAGGAGGTCCATCATATGTTCTTTCAACTGTATTAAGTGTCTTTTCTGATGCATTCTGAATGGCCTACCCACATAGTATGTCTGTAGTTCTATTTAATGTTGTTCAGTACTGTAGCTCCATTGGTTATCCCCTATTGTGGGGATGGGGGGAAGGAAGGAAGTAGATTCTGTGCATTTCATCCAAAACATAGGTCTTGACTGAAGATGATGACTGGGTTATAAAAGGGAAAATGAAATTCAGATCTGTGGCAATGCCAGTTGTTGCCACAATGGAGATCTCGTTTCTTGCTCTTCCTTCTCTAGAAGTGGAGTTCTTGGGCTCCTAAGTGTTTACAGCCTTCAGCTTCTGACCCCTTTCATTCCATGCCATTCTCTGCTGGAATATTTTACTACTCTTCTTTTCACTGTTCTCCAACTTCTGTCTCCAGTCCATCAGAAATGCTCTTTCAGCTCTCTTGATGGAGTAGTCTTTCTCTTCTTTGCCCTGACCAAGTCAGTTCTTGCAATACCTTAGCAAAATCTTGATTCCCCAGGCAGTATCTTCTGCTTTTTAGTCATCTGTAACTTAAGAGCTTTCATCCTCATTGCAACCATTGGATTCTTCCATTCCTCTGCCCCCACTCATGCTCCTACAGGCTGCCACAATCATCCATGCCCTAGGCAGGCAGACTTTCTCAACAAGGCAAAAAGGGGAACTTTACTTGTTATCAGGGCAAGAATTTAAAAAAATCTGTAGGAACTTACTGCAAGAGCAAGGAAATAACTGTTGAGAGCAGAGACAGAATGTGAAGCCCTGAGAGTCAGTGAGATCTCTAGTTACAGAGATGCTATAAAAAAGTTAAAACCAAGTAATTTTTAACTGGAAATAATTTTCTAACTTAACCCCTCCCCTCCGCTCTCCTCTCCCTACCTTGTAGCTGATTTTTATAGTCTTTGCAATAGTGATCCTTGACAAAAGCCAAGCTTGCAAAGTGACCTGAAATGTCAGTTCTGTAAACTGTAGATTCAGGACAGGCTAAAATTATGCTTGTACTTGTGTATGGTTTCTTGACTCCTGGAAGAGAAAGTTTATCTTTTACTATGATTTCATCACTCTCAAGAAAGTAAGCAGACAAACTTGAGGTCCTGTCCAAATAAGTACATAGTCACTAATGGCTGAGAAAACATGGCAGTTCATGGTAACTGTGTCAAGTATTGTATTTCTTTCCTTCTTCCTTGACTTTTCGTCTTAGGCCTCAGTCTGTAATGTGTGTGTGCTTATGTGCCTTAGTCAACCCAAGGATGTAAGTAATTTGCAGGTTGTGATAAGCGCAGTACCAATGATGCTGCAGTTGTTGAATCAATTGCGTAGTAATTGTGCATAGTGTGAATACATGGAATTTAGTATACTGTAACAAAAAAAAATGCTGTACCCTCTACAGTTACACTATTATGGATTTTTAGGTTTGAACTAAGTCAGCATGGCTATTTCATTATCTAGTCAATACATGCTGTCAGCTTTGCATTTCCTGTGTGCTTAACCAATTGTTGTGGACCAGAGAAAATGTATAAAAAGTAGTTGTGTGTGCTTGATCAGTTCTTGTACTGTTTTACCGTTTTATTCTACATGTCCAGTAGCAGTTACTGTCTGTCACTGCGGCTCAGGAAGGTGGAGTTTTGTCTACATGGTGCAGAGGCTCATTTCATTATGCAGTGGTAAAACTCATGTGGTGCACACTTTATTGACAACCTTCAGATAAACTCTCTGCCTGTCCTATGGTCAGAGACTTAGATCTACATTCTACTGCTAATGACACAACTACAAGAAATGACGCTGTTAGTGATGTATAAAGACCAGGGTAAGAACATACACATCTTTAAGGAGTGAGAAAGGAGGGGGATTTGGGGTTCTTTCAGCAGCAGCCAGAAATTAGAACAGTCTAAGCCACTAGCAGCTTTGCACCCTAAACAGACTAGGAGTGATATCCTTTGAGAAACCAATGTCATCCTAAATTCAGAGGTCTCATTTTCCTCTCCTTTTGTTCAGTTTTCTGGTGCTAGTCAAACCTTTGCAGAGTTTGCTCAGTTTGCTTAATGCAGGAGCAAAACAGTCAGCTTTTCTTTTTCTTACAAGGCTAATTTCCTGCTCATTCGGTAAATTGAATTGGCTCATGGAGAGATTAGGCGTTAGTGTTGGCAGAAGTGTATGCTGGGGCAAGGAGGAAGACGACCTCTGTTCAGCAGTGGCCAGCTTTTTGACTGTCTTGAACCCTCTTGTGCTGCTTTGTTCTTCAGCTTGGGGAGCTGAAGTGGGACAGAGAAAGGGAATAGAAGATAGATGAAGTAAATCATAACGGCATAGAAAGTTAAGATTTTTTTTTTCTCCTGGAGTCTCTCAAGATCTTTGAGCTTTTCTGGGTTTAGTCTGCAGCTTTAAAGCAATAAAACTGTGGGGTTTTTACAGAGAACACACAAATGGCAAAATTGATTGTTCAGTGACGTGAAAGTCAAAAGTGTCAAGGATTTTAAAAGGGCAACAGCCAAAGTCAGGAGCTGACCTATTGTCTATTAAACATTGATGGTTTAGTTTTGTTCTTCAGTGTTAAAGTCCTTAACTTGATTTTTAGAGGCAAGGATACCACAGGAAATGTCACTTTAGACTTGATTTATTTCTTTATACACTTTCCCTAGTAGTTAACTACTGACTGGCACTGGAGACAAGGTCCAGAACAATCGGATCTTACGTTTCTAGTTTTTCATTTTGAAAGACTGGGAGAAGCTAGTAAAATATTTTCTTTTGTTTGAGTTACTTTTTTCCTAAGGAATAAGCTTCTTGTCAGTAGATTTAAACCAGGTATGTGGAAGTGTTTACTTCATTTGAACATTTATGTGGAGTTCTGAAGGCTGAAAAGAGACTTGAAGTAAAAGAATAAGGTAATAGTAGTTCTGTTCAGCTGTTCATCAGTTTTTACTTATTTAACATCGAGTGCCCGAGAAGAGGAAGGACTCTGGAATTTTTAGTTGCTGTATTTATTTTTAAAGGGAGAAAGTAAAAGGAAAATTTCGGTCTCTAGCTGATACCTTTATTATGTACCAGGTGCCTCAAATCAAAACTGGAACTGTAACACTTGCTAGAAAGCAGAACGGGATGTGGAAACTGTAATAATGTATATTAAAAAATGGAACTTCCTTAAAGATTTTGCATCTTTTTAACATCTGATCCAGCTTCGAAATGTATTATACCATTGCTTTAGATTGTGGCTCTCTTCTGATTTTTAAATAGTGTAATCTTTATAGCAGTTTTTGAAACTTTTTTTTTCATCATTGCTATCTTAAATATTGAAGCCTTATTTTGAAAGTCTGTAGTAAAGATTGCAGTGTGAAGCTAATAAGGGTGTACTGAGTGTGCATAAAGAAGAAAGAGCACAGATCCATATTGACTTTGAATGTGTGGATCTTCTGTGGACT